>NC_045806.1:76846785-77002606 GCF_009873245.2 Balaenoptera musculus | reverse complement strand
GCATATATAAGGGTCTTGTTTTTGTATCCATTCAGCCAGTCTGTGTCTTTTGGTGGGAGCATTTAAACCATTTACATTTAAGGTAATTATCGATATGCATGTTTCTATTCCCATTTTCTTAAATGTTTTGGGTTTGTTATTGTAGGTGTTTTCCTGCTCTTGTGTTTCTTGCCTAGAGAAGTTCCTTTAGCATTTGTTGTAAAGCTGGTTTGGTGGTGCTGAACTCTCTCAGCTTTTGCTTGTCTATAAAGGTTTTAATTTCTGCATCACATCTGAATGAGATCCTTGCTGTGTAGAGCAATCATGGTTGTAGGTTTTTCTCCTTCATCACTTTATATATGTTCTGCCACTCCCTTCTGGCTTGCAGAGTTTCTGCTGAAAGATCAGCTCTTAACCTTAAGGGGATTCCCTTGTGTGTTATTTGTTGTTTTTCCCTTGCTGCTTTTAACATGTTTTCTTTATATTTAATTTTTCATAGTTTGATTAATATGTGTCTTGGTGTGTTTCTCCTTGGATTTATCCTGTACGGGACTCTCTGTGCTTCCAGGACTTGATTAACTATTTCCTTTTCCATATTAGGGAAGTTTTCAACTATAATCTCTTCAAATATTTTCTCAGTCCCTTTCTTTTACTCTCCTTCTTCTGGGACCCCTATAATTCGAATGTTGGTGTGTTTAACGTTGTCCGAGAGGTCTCTGAGACTGTCCTCAGTTTTTTTTCTTTATTCTGCTCTGCAGTCGTTATTTCCACTATTTTATCTTCCAGGTCACTTATCCGTTCTTCTGCCTCAGTTATTCTGCTATTGATCCCTTCTAGAGTATTTTTAATTTCATTTATTGTGTTTTTCATCGTTGCTTGGTTCCTCTTCAGTTCTTCTAGGTCCTTGTTAAATGTTCCTTGCATTTTGTCTATTCTATTTCCAAGATTTTGGATCATCTTTACTATCATTATTCTGAATTCTTTTTCAGGTAGACTGCCTATTTCCTCTTCATTTGTTAGGTCTGGTGTGTTTTTACCTTGCTCTTTCATCTGCTGTGTGTTTTTCTGTCGTCTCATTTTGCTTATCTTACTGTGTTTGGGGTCTCCTTTTTGCAGGTTGCAGGTTCGTAGTTCCTGTTGTTTTTGGTATCTGTCCCCAGTGGCTAAGGTTGGTTCAGTGGGTTGTGTAGGCTTCCTGGTGGAGAGGACTAATGCCTGTGTTCTGGTGGATGAGGCTGGATCTTGTCTTTCTGGTGGGCAGGTCCACGTCTGGTGGTGTGATTGGGGTGTTTGTGACCTTATTATGATTTTAGGCAGCCTCTCTGCTAATGGATGGGGCTGTGTTCCTGTCTTGCTAGTTGTTTGGCATAGGGTGTCCAGCACTGTAGCTTGCTGGTCGGTGAGTGAAGCTGGGTCTTGGTGTAGAGATGGAGATCTCTGGGAGATTTTCGTCTGTTTGGTATTACGTGGAGCTGGGAGGTCTCTTGTGGACCAGTGTCTTGAAGTTGGCTCTCTCACCTCAGAGGCACAGCCCTGATGCCTGGCTGGAGCACCAAGATCCTTTCATCCACACGGCTCAGAATAAAAGGGAGACAAAATAGAAAGAAAAAAAAGAAAGAGGATAAAATAAAATAAAGTAAGACCAAATAATATAAATTAAAATAAAAAAATAAAAAATAATTATTAAGAAAAAAAGAAAGAAAAAAAAATTTTTAAATAAAAAAAAATAAAAAATAAAACGGACAGACAGAACCCTAGGACTAATGGTGAAAGCAAGGCTATACAGACAAAATCTCACACAGAAGCATAGACATACACACTCACAAAAAGAGGAAAAGGGGAAAAAATAATATATCTTGCTCCCAAAGTCCACCTCCTCAATTTGGGATGATTCGTTGTCTATTCAGGTATTCCACAGATGCAGGTACATCAAGTTGTTTGTGGAGCTTTAATCCACTGCTTTTGAGGCTGCTGGGAGAAATTTCACTTTCTCTTCTTTGTTCGCACAGCTCCCGGGTTTCAGCTTTGGATTTGGACCCACCTCTGCATGTAGGTCGCCTGAGTGCGTCTGTTCTTCGCTTAGAAAGGACGGGGTTAAAGGAGCAGCTGCTTCGGGGCTCTGGCTCACTCAGGCTGGGGGGAGGGAAGGGTACGGATGCGGGGTGAGCCTGCAGTGACAGAGGCCTGTGTGACGTTGCAGCATCCTGAGCAGCGCCATGTGTTCTCCTGGTTAAATTGTCCCTGGATCACGGGAACCTGGCAGTGGCGGGCTGCACAGGCTCCCGGGAGGGGCGGTGTGGATAGTGACCTGTGCTTGCACACAGGCTTTTTGGTGGCGACAGCAGCAGCCTTAGCGTTTCATGCCCATCTCTGGGGTCCGCGCTGATAGCCGTGGCTCATGCCCATCTCTGGAGCTTGTTTAGGTGGCGCTCTGAATCCCCTCTCCTCACGCACCAGGAAACAAAGAGGCAAGAAAAAGTCTCTTGCCTGTTCGGCAGCTTCAAACCATTTCCCGGACTCCCTCCCGGCTAGCTGTGGTGCGCTAACCCCTTCAGGCTGTGTTCACGCCGCCAACCCCAGTCCTCTCCCTGCAATCCGACCGAAGCCCGAGCCTCAGCTCCCAGCCCCCGCCAGTCCCGGCGGGTGAGCAGAGAAGCCTCACGGGCTGGTGAGTTCTGGTCGGCACCGATCATCTGTGCAGGAATCTCTCTGCTTTGCCCTCCGCACCCCTGTTGCTGCGCTCTCCTCTGTGGCTCCGAAGCTTCCCCCCTCTGCCACCCGCAGTCTCTGCCCACGAAGGGGCTTCCTAGTGTGTGGAAACCTTTCCTCCTTCACAGCTCCCTCCCACTGGTGCAGGCCCTGTCCCTATTCTTTTGTCTCTGTTGTTTCTTTTTTCTTTTGCCCTACCCAGGTACGTGGGTAGTTTCTTGCCTTTTGGGAGGTCTGACGTCTTCTGCCAGTGTTCAGTGGGGTTCTATAGGAGCAGTTCCACGTGTAGATGTATTTCTGATGTATCTGTGGGGAGGAAGGTGATCTCTGCGTCTTACTCTTCCGCCATCTTCTCTCCCGGTCTCAAGTGCTTTTTGTTCTTCTATATGTCTTCTTTGGAGAAATGTCTATTTAGATCTTCCTCCCATTTTTTTTTTTTGTTTTTTTATATTGAGCTGCATGTGCTGTTTTTATATTTTGGAGATTAATCCCTTGTCGGTTGCTTTGTTTGCAAATATTTTCTCCCTTTCTGAGGGTTGTCTTTTCATCTTGTTTATGGTTTCCTTTGCTGTGCAAAACTTTTTAAGTTTCATTGGGTCCCATTTGTTTATTTTTGTTTTTATTTTCATTACTATAGGATGTGGATCAAAAAAGATCTTGCTGCCATTTATGTCAAAGAGTGTTCTGCCTGTGTTTTCCTCTAAGAGTTTTAGAGTATCCGGTTTTATACTTAGGTTTTTAATCCATTTTTAATTTATTTTTGTGTTTGGTGTTAGGGAGTGTTCTAATTTCATTCTTTTATGTGTAGCTGTCCAGTTTTCCCAGCATCAATTTTTGAAGAGACTGTCTTTTCTCCATTATATATTCTTGCCTCCTTTGTTATAGATTAGGTGACCATGGGTGTGTGGGTTTATCTCTGGGCTTTCTATCCTGTTGCACTGATGTATATTTCTGTTTTTGTGCCCGTATAATACTGACTTGATTACAGTAGCTTTGTAGTGTAATCTGAAGTCAAGGAGCCTGATTCCTCCAGCTACATTTTTCTTTCTCAAGATTGCTTTACCTATTCGTGGTCTTGTACTCTTTTTGTCTGCTTTTGATATCATGGTAATGCTGGACTCACAGATGAATTAGAATGTGTTCCCTCCTCTTCAGTTTTTTTAGAAGAGGTGAAGGAGGATTGGTGTTAATTCTTCTTTAAATGTATTATGCAATTCACAGGTGAAACAATCTTATGAGTTATACATCTTTTCAAGTTTTCACTTTCTTCATGAATCAATCTTGGTAGATTTTGTATTTCTAGGAATTTACCCATTTCAGTTAGATTATCCAATTAGATCTCACATAAATGTCCACATAAATCTTTTATTATCCTTTCAGTTTCTGTAAAATTTGTTGTAATATCTCTTTTATTTCTGTTTTTCATTATTTGGGTCTTCTCTCTTTTTTTTCATAATTTTGTTGATCTAAGGAACACACACTAGGTTTCATTTATTTTCTATATTTTTTCTACTATCCTTTTTCTCTGCTGAAGTCTTTATTATTTCTTTCCTCTCTTAGCTTTGGGTTTAGAGTGGTTTTTTTTCCCCTAGGTCTTTAAGGTGTGAATTTAGAATGTTGATTTGATAGCTTTCTACCTATTTAATATAAGCATTTACAGTTATAAATTTCCCTCTTGGCACTGTTTTCATTGCAGTCCCTAAATTTTAGTATGTCGTTTTTATTTTCATTTGTCTTAAGATATTTTCTAATTTCTCTTTTGATTTGTTCTTTGACCTGTAAGTTGCTTAAGAATGTATGTTGTTTTACTTCCACATATTTGTGCATTTTCAGCTTTCTTTCTTTTGAATGCTAATTCCATTTCACTGTGATTGGAATAGATACTTTGTATGATTTCAATCTTTTTAAATCTGTAAATACTTGTGGCTTAACACAGAATCTATCCTGGATATTATTCCATGTACACTTGAGAAAAATGTGTTCTGCTTTTATTGGATGGAGTGTCATCTATATGTCTGTTAGGTCCAGTCAGTCTATAGTGTTGTTAAAAACTTCTTTTTCATTACTGAAGTTCTATCTCTTTTTTCTATCAAATATTGAATATCAGTACTGGGATATTGAAATCTACTAATATTGTAAAACTTTCTATTTCTCTCTTCAATTTTGTCAAAGTTTACTACATATATTTAGGAGCTCTGATGTTTGGTATGTATATAATTACTATATTTTCTTATTGAATTGCCCCTTTTATTATTATATAATGTCCTGTGTCTTTTGCTATAATTTTTTATTTAACGTCTATTTTTTCTGATACTAGTTTAACCATCCCTGCTCTCTTTTGATTATCATTTGCATGGAATATATTTTTCCATTCTTTCATTTTCAACCTATGCATGCCATTGGATATAAAGTAATTACCTTGTAGATAGCATACAGTTGGATTCTTTTTTTGTTGTTTTTTTAATCCATTCCTCCAAACTATGTTTTTTAATTGGGAAGTTTAACCCATTTACATTTGAAGTAATTCCTGAAAGGAAAGGATAGTGAAAATTCTCATTTTGTTATTTGTTTTCTGTGTGTCTTATACCTTTTTGTCCATTTCCTCCCTTACTTCTTCCTTTCTGTGTAGTTGATTTTTGTGGTGACATATTTTGATTCTTTTCTTTTTGGTATAGTCTATATATATTTTCTTTGTGATTACCATGAGGATTACATAAAACATCCTTAAGTTATAACAATCTATCTTATTCTGATGACAACTTAAATTCAATCTTGAAAAAAGTTTACTCCTTTATATCTCTGTCATCTTTATTTTATTCAAGTCACAAAATCACATCTTTATTTATTTTGTATCATTAACATAGATTTATAATTATTTTTATTTTTATCTTTTAAATCCTATGAAAAATTAAAAGTGGGATTCCAACCCAAAATTATAATAATACATGTTTTATTTGTCTGTGTATTTATCTGTAATGGAAGAACTTGACATTTTTTTATGTGTTCAATTTACTATCTAGTGTCTTTTATTTCAACTTGAAGAACTCTCTTTAGTATTTCTTGTAGAGCAGGTCTAACTTTTGTTTTATCTGAGAACATTTCAATTTATCCTTCTTTTTGGAAGGATGGTTTTTCCAATATAGAATTTTTGATTAACAGTTTTATTTTTTGTTTTATTTTCAGCACTTTGAATATACCATCTAGCTTGCAAAGTTTTTGCTGAGAAATCTACTAATCCTATTGAGGGTTTCTTGTATATGATAAGGAAGCTCTGCTGTCAAAAATCTCTCTTTGTTTTTTAATTCTTTTAGTTTGATTATAATGTTCTTAGCATGAATATATTTGGGTTTATCCTACTTGGAGTTAAATAAGCCTTTTGAATTTGTAGATTCATGATTTTCCTCAAATTTGATAAGTTTTCAGACATTATTTCTTCAAATAATCTCTCTGCCCCTTTCTCTCTCTTTCACCTTCTGGGACTCCCATAATGTGGTCTCCCTTAAGGCCCTTAGGCTCTGTTTACTTTTCTTGAATCTTTTTTCTATTTTCTCTTCATATTCAATAATTTCAATCTTCAAATTTGCTTATTCTTTGTTCTACCTGTGTCTTCTGTTGAACCCCCATAGTGAGCCATTCAATTTGATTATCGTATTTTTCAGCTTCAGAGTTTCCATTGGGTTCTTTTTATAATTTATACCTTTTTGTTGATATTCACAATTTCATTTATCATTTTCCTTATTTCTCAATTTATTTTCTTCTTTAGCTCATTGAGTATATTCAGGTTAGTTGTTTTAAAGTATTTTTCATGTAAGTTTGAAACCTATGTTTCTTTAGCATCGGTTTCTAGACATTCATTTTGTTCCTTTGAATGTGCCATGTTTCCTTGCTTCTCTGTATGTCTTGTGATCTTTTGTTGAAAATTTGTCATTTGAAAAAACAACTACCCCTCTCAGTCTTTGCTGAGTGGTTCTGTCCAGGGGAGGAACTTCATTAATCAGTGTGGAGTTACGACTTAAGATCTTTGATGCCAATTCCTACATGTGTCTTTCCTGGGCCTATGTGTGTGCTTTTCCCCCAATTCCTCTATATACATGGATACTTTTAAATGTCTTAGTTTTCCCAAGAGTCTCACTCTTATTTCTTCTCCGATCCTTAGATGTTCTATTGTATTATTATTATTTTTTTACCTATAATCTCTTGCTCCCAGATGCCTATGGGTCTGCAGTCCCCATGCAGCTTCTCTTTCTCAGTGGTGCCTGTCACAACTTTTATTGGACTCCAACCTAATATCCAAATTCTACCATTCAGAATAGTACTCTAGTCAGGTGACACAGCAATCAGTCCCTTAGGCAGCTCCCAGACAAAGCAGAAAATTGCAAACAAGTTTTATTCTTTTCCTTTCTTCCCAAGGGAAGTAACTAGTAATTGGGCAACTTCTTCTTGACCATGTCATGCTTCATTGGGGAGGGGGTAGAGCAAAGACAAGCAAAAACTCCACGACATTTCCTACTGTTTTAAGTGGCTTTTTCTTGGTTTGGGGCACACTTTGCTGCTGCAGATTCTTAACTGGTTTCTAGCATTCCCACAAAGCTACTTTGATTCACATGTTGTTTATTAAGTGTTTCAATGGGGGAATAAGTGCCTGGGGCTTCCCATTTCACCATCTTGCCAACATCCCAGGTAATACACTTGTATATCACTGTTTTCCCAAGCAGTCTACTCACTTTAGGTAGTCTAGTCTGTTTACTTTTATTTGTCAAACCTTGTTCATTGGTGACTTTTCTCCTTCTTGACCTTATATCATAGTTGGAACATTTTCTCCATGCTGTTCTACTAAGCTACATACTATATTTTCGAGGACTCCAACAGGTTCTAATGCCAATGAATCCTCCAGACCACTAGCATTTCTTGCCTGGGTTATTTTGTTTATTTGTTTTCTTTGCATTTTATTCAATGCGTCTTATTACATTATATTGTGTTTATAATCATCAGTTTTAATGATTACAAATTTTCATATTGGTAGATATTTAATTTTTTAGCAATTTTCCAGCTGTATTGAAATATAATTGACATACAACATTGTGTATGTTTAAGGTATAAAGTGATGATTTGACACACATATATATTGTGGAGTGATTACTACAATATAATTACTTAACACATCCATCACCTCACATAATTACCTTTTCTGTGTGTCTGTGGTAAGAACATTTAAGGTCTACTTACTCTCTTCACAACTTTCAAGTACATAATAGAGTATTGTTAACTACACTCTCTATGCTGTACATTAGATACTAAGAACTTATTTACCTTATAAGTGGAAATTTGTTCCCTTGACCAACATCTCCCCATTTCCTTCACACCCTAGTCTCTGGCAAACACCATTCGACCCTCTATTGATATGAGTTCATGTTTTTTAATATTCTGTATAAAAGTGAGATCATGCAGTACGTGTCTTTCTTTGTCTAACTTATTTCACTTAGATATTGCTCTCAAGTTTCAATCCTAACATTGTAAATCAACTATACCTAAATTTAAAAAAAATTATTTAAAAAGGAAAACAATCTCCAAACATTAAAAAAATAACATTTTTCTTACTATAATACTTCTATAACCCATGCCTTCCCACTGGTGTGGACCATGGGAGTCCAGTGAAATTTGCACCCAGCCTTGGACTAGGCAGGTGCCTTTTTCCTGCTGAGTCATGACACCAAAAACACATCCTGGTTAACCCTCAAGGACATTTTTATATTTCTCCTTAATTTTTCCATTATTTCTAAAGAAAATAAACAATATTGTACCCTGCATAAGCGTTTGTAAAAAGTTTCCCTTGTTTTATGCATGAAAAATAAGAGAAAGAAAAGATTGTAATCTCAAAAAAAAATCCAATAGTATTATTGCAAGTAGCAGGATTTCCTTCTTTTTAATAGATGCATAATGTTCATGTTTGTGTGCGTGTGTGTATCAAATTGTTTTATCCATTCATCTGTCAATAGGCATTTAGGGTTTTTCCATGTCCTGGCTATTGTGAATAATTCTGCAATGAATGTGGGGGGTGCAGATATCTCTTCAAGGTAGTGATTTATTTTCCTTTGGCTAGATATCCAGAAGTGGAATTGCTGGATCATATGTTATATTTTTAATTTTTTGATGCACCTCCGTACTGTTTTCCATAGTGTCTACACCAATGTACATTCCCTCCAACAGTGTGCAAGGCTTCCCATTTGTCTACATCCTTGCTAGCATTTGTTATCCATTGTCTTTTTGATAATAGTCATTCTAACAGGTGTGAGATGCTATTTCATCAAAATTTTGATTTGTATTTCCCTTAATACTGATGACGAGCATCTTTTAATATACTTCTTGGCCATTTGTATGTCTTCTTTGGATAAATGTCTATTCATGTCTTTTGCTCTTTTAAAACTGGATTATTTGTGCAGTTTTTTTGCTATGGAGTTCCTTATATATTTTGAATATTAACCCCTTAGCAAATAGAGGGTTTGCAAATATTTTCTCCCTTTCCATATATTGCCTTTTTATTTTGTTGATTGTTTCTTTTGTTGTGCAGAAACTTTTTAGTTTGATATAAGTCATTTGTTGATTTTTACCTTTGTTGCTTTTGCTTGTGGTGTCATATCCAAAAAATCATTACCAAGACCAATGTCAAGGATCTTTTCTCCTCTGTTTTTTTTCTAGGATTTTTATGATTTCAGGTCCTACATTTAAGTCCTTAATCTATTTCAAGTTTATTTTTTGAGTAATGCCCATTTTTTTATGTATTGTCTATAACTGTTTTTATGCTACCATGGCAGAGTCACGTAGTTGCAGCAGAGATCTTGTGGCTCACAAAGTCAACGATATTTACTACCTGACCCTTTACAGAAAAATTTTGCCAACCCTTCCTCTAACTCATGACCCAAATTTTCCAAGTCTTTACCCTCACTAACCTCACTTTTAGCATTCTAGTCTTAAATGCATAATATCACACTTAGTAATGTTTATCAAGAATTAAATTTAAGTTTCTCTGGGAAATTTGCACAACAATTTGATTGAAAGTACCTCAAGAGAAGGGGATACATTTTTATATATTCCAATTTTTTTATCTTCTATTTTTTTAAGCTTTGAGAGACAGTATATGGTGAGGACAGCATGAAATTTGAACACAGGAAGACTTGGATATGAAAGTAGCTTGGCTACTTATATTCATGACCTTGGAAGTTGCACAGTTTAAGCTCTGAGAATGAAAGATTCATTGTTTGGAAAATTAATATAATAATGCCTCACTCATAAAAGTCTTTTAAGGAGTAAATAAAATAATATAGGTGTCAGGTATTAAATACAGGGTCAAGCATGTAGTAGGCTTTCAATAAATTACTGATATTATTATTTCTGTATGAAGACAGTACAAGGTACAAATCAAGAGCTACTGAACAAAAGAATAGCATGTTTCTGTGCTTGAAGGAAAGAGGAGCAGGTGACAGATATAAAAATAGATTTAAAAATACTGAAGGGCTTCCCTGGTGGTGCAGTGGTTGAGAATCTGCCTGCCAATACAGGGGACACGGGTTCGAGCCCTGGTCTGGGAAGATCCCACATGCCGCAGAGCAACTAGGCCCGTGAGCCACAACTGCTGAGCCTGCGTGTCTGGAGCCTGTGCTCCGCAACAAGAGAGGCCGTGATAGTGAGGGGCCCGCACACCGCGATGAAGAGTGGCCCCCACTTGCCGCAACTAGAGAAATCCCTAGCACAGAAATGAAGACCCAACACAGCCAAAAATAAATTAATTTTTAAAAAATACTGAAAGTAGAAGTAGAAGAAAATGGGCAAAACAATAAATTAGAAGGTTAGAAGAAAAAGATAAAATATAAGACAATTAACCGAGAGAACATAGGAATGAAAATGGTCTATAAAATAGAATAAAATATTTAATAAGTAGATAGGAGGCAGAATAATAGAGAAAGGGAAAAATACACAGTAATGTGATTATCAAATAAAAGCACAGTCATATGGACAGGAAAAGTTTATAATAAAGACAGAAACAAGGAGAAAGAGGGAACAAGTGTATAGTCTTCCAAACTTTATCCTCTGGGAAACCATGGCTCTTTAGTGGTGAAGGAATCTTCCATCTGGTAAAATGGCCCCTGTAAATGTAGATGTTGATGGTATAAGATCACAAGGCTAAAGGAAGGGCATGTTGTCACAGTGCAAAATCTTGGCAGAACCCCTGTATTGCACATGTGGAACCATCTGACTGAAAGCTAACATGATAAATTCACCAATTTAAGAGATGTGTAGTAAAGCACCACAACACAAATCAAATAAATAAAATGTAGGATACACAGAACTTGGAGAAAGGAAAGCAAACAATAAGAAGAAGTATAGGTACTAAAACTAATAGTGAAAGAAAACTGAACACATAAAAATATGGAAAGAGTAAATCTTAGATATGAAAAAAGAGGGTAGAAAAGAAGTACACAATAGTGATAGAAACTGAGAAATAGAAAAATGGCTTGTGTATAAAATAAGTTGCAATTATGCTTATACTTTGTGGAGAGAGTTTTTAGTGCCAAATGGTATCATAAATAGCAAATCAAAAAATGATAACAAATTAATTAACATTCCATCCAAAACAAATACACTATACTCATTTTTTCCATGTTCCCCTATAGTACTTGCACATACATGTGTGTAATATGGCTAGCCAGCCAGCTAGATGATAGAGACAGAGATAGAAATATAGATATATATTGTCAAATAGTAGATATATTAATATGAATAGTGTATTTTATATATGATGGGCATACTTATTTAGCATATTTTGCTGAAATATCACTATATAGCCTTTATAATTATTTATTTAATTAAATGTCTTCCAGAGTTTGAGTGTCAAGGCCTTTTGATCTCTTTCCTCCTGATCTCCCATTCCTTACCACTACCACCACCAATTGATTCTGCTTGCATTAAAACAACATGATAATCTTTGCAGATTTCTACACTACTACCCATTCTCTTACTTCCAGACATTTACTCCAGCCACACTCTCTAAATAACCAATGGTCACAACCTGGCTTGGCTCTCTCTATACCTTCCTCCATGTTCATATTTATCATAAACAAACATATATTTATACTTACATGTGCAATTTTTAACAAAATAGAATTGTACTATATTTATTTCTCTGCATCTTTGCTCAATCAAAAGTATGTTGTGGAAATTATGCAAAATTAGGTGGTACAGCTCCAGCTCTTTTTGAAAATGGCTGCATCATATTCCATTGTGTGATCAGTATTCACATTGTGTTTTCCATGTTTTGCCAAATATTGTGCAAAGAGGGTTGCAATTTTTCTTATGTAAATGTATTTCTATTGGTTAGGTTCCCTGATGTAGAGAAGCTAAGAAAGGGAAGATGGAGAGATACAGACCAAGAATGGGAGAAAAGAGAAGTGAAGAGAAGAGAGGAGAGGAAAGAGAAGAGAGAGAGAACCAAGTATGTTAAAAGCAACAGAGAGGCAGTGGTATATTTTCATTTATCTTTTATAGTTGCTGCAAGAGTACTTTTCCACAAATTCAAACAATTCACAAATCCACTGGTAATGAATGAGTATCATTTTCCACAGATACTTCCTTGCCAGGAATCTGTTGGGTAAAAACGACAGTTCATTTTTATTTTAATTTTAATTTCTCTACTAGGGATCTTAAATTTCAGTTCATTTGGATTTGTTCTTATGTTAGTTATCTACTCGTACTCTTTTCTCATTTTTCTATTAAGATTTTTGTCTTTTGCTCTCAATTTAAGAAATCTGTTCCTTTTAGGTATCAACGTTTTATCTGTCATCTGCCTTGCATATATTTTTTTCTAATCTATCATTTATTTCTTGACTTTGTATAATACATCTGTTGACAAAACATTTTTTAATTTTTTTGACTTCATTGAGGAATAATTGACAAATATATTTCTATATATTTAAAGTGTACAATATGATTTGATATTCATATACATTGTAGAATAAATACAAGATCAATATAATTAACACATCAATCACCTCACATAGTTAACATATTTAACTTTCTTTGAAAAAAATTTTAATTCCTAAATAGTCAAGCATTTTTTCTTATCTTTTATAGCTTCTGTATTTCTTATCTTAGAAAACTCTCTCCAGGTCCTTGGTTACATATATAATCTATAAGTTCAAAAAGTTATGATTGCTCTAGATTGTATATTTACATATTTAATCTCCCTGGAATTTATTTCTGAATATGATGTTTTCTGGAAATCCAACTTTGTTTTCTCCCAGATGATAATGAGTTGTGCCCATTCTATTTGTTGAATAAAACATTTTTTTACCATTTACATAGAACACAGTCTTTTGAATGTATTTCAGTGTATATTGGAATCTACCTCTGGACTCTCTTTCTGTCCAGTTAATCTATTTATTCATACTTTTGCCAGTGCTATATTGTTTTCATATGTTGGAAAAGCTAGGTTCCTCTTTAGTTTTTCTATGTTTCTATATTTATATATTTTTGGCTACTCTAAGCTATTTTATTTTCCATTGAACTTTAAAATTGTACTATCCAATTTCTGTCTTAAACCTGTGTGTGTCATATTGTAAGTTCAAAAGATGGCCAATCCCATAAGCTCTTCTTACAGTCTTCTTACAATATGACTTGGGTTCTCAATTTGATTATGTCAGATGTGACAATATGTGGCTTCTGAGGCTAGACCATGAAACATGGTGACACATCCATTTGTTTTGCTTGGGTTTCTCTTTCTTAGAATCTGGTTAACATAACTGTGAGAAAGTCCAAACAACCATGTGGGGAGAACAACTTGGGGAGGAACCAAAGCACCGAAGTCCCTGGCCCACAGCCCCAGCTGAGCTCAGGATCAAGTTAGTACCAACTCACCAACCATTTAAGTGAAAAATTTTAGAGTGGATCCTCAAGCACATTCCAATTAACATCCAACTTTAGATAGCTCAGGAATTGGATAAGATTGAATTTCTTGAATTTCTTATGGAAGAATAAATACCTGGGAATTATCATAAACTACTTATTTTAAAAGCTGAATTTATATTCAGACAATGAGAGATGGTACATACAGATGTCAAGTTTGTAAAACTAAAACCTATTTTTTTAATAATTAAATGATAAAATCTTTGTATAGCACTTGTCAGTTAGTGTAGTGGGCATTACTACTAGCCACCAATACCTGGTTCTCTATATCCTGGCACACAGGAGTATTCCATCACCTCATCCACCTGAAATTAGACATGGTTAGATGAACAGTTTTGGCCAATGATATTTGAGCTTTCATTTTGCAGTGGAAGTATTTAATTGCTTGTACTCAACTCTCCAGCTTGCTCTTCCACTACCACAATGTTTATAGAAATATCTGTATAACTGGAAGATTAAAGAAGCCTGGAATGGTAAAGCAACCCATAACAGAATGACACCCTGGAGAGTTACCTGGATCTTCAAGAGACTTGGTGTGTTTTAAGCCACTGAGACTGTAGAATAGTTTACTCTGCATAACCTAGCCTCACCTAACTATTCAAATAACATTACAACTTGAAAATAAAGTTACTTTTCTCTGTTTTTTTATTGAAATATAGGTAACTTACAATGTTATGTTAGTTTCAAGTGTACAACAGAGTAAGTTACTATTTTTGTATATTATGAAATAATCACCTCTCAAGTTTAGTTACCATTTGTCACCATAAGAAGCTATTATAATATTACTGACTATATTCCCTGTGTTGTACATTACATCCCCATGACTTATTTTTTTTTTACTAGTGAAAGTTTGTACCTCTTAATTCTCTTTACTTATTTCACTCTTTCCCCACATCTCCATTATCTCTGGCAACCACTAGTTTGTTCTCTATATTTCTGAGTCTGTTTCTGTTTTGTTATGTTTGTTCTTTTGTTTTTTAGATTCCACATATAAGTTAAAACAGATGATATCTGTCTTTCTTGGTCTGACATTTCACTTAGCACAATACCCTCCAGGTACATTCATGTTGTTGGAAATGACAAGATTTCATTCTTTTTTTATAGGGGAATAATATTTCATTGTATATATAACCACATTTTTTTGATCCATTCTTCTATTGATGGACACTTAGGTTGCTTCCACGCCTTGGCTCTAGTAAATAATGCTGCTATGAACATTGGGATGCATATATATTTTCAAATTAGTGTTTTTGTTTTCCTTGGATGAATACCCAGAAGTGGAATTGCCGGATTGTATAGTAGTTCTATTTTAAATTTTTTGAGGAATCTCCATACTGTTTTCCATAGTGGTTGTACCAATTTACATTCCCACCAACAATGTACTAAGGTTCCATTTTCTCCACATCCTCACCAACACTTGTTATTTCTTGTCTTTGCTAATAGCCATTCTGAAAGGTATGAGGTGATAGCTCATTGTATTTTTTATTCACATTTCCCTGATGATTAGTGATGTTGACCCTCTTTTCATGTGCCCATTGGCAACCTGTATGTCTTCTTTGGAAAACTGTCAATTCAAATTCTCTGCCTATTTTTTAATAGAATTTTTTAAAAACTAATTCATTTTAAAAAATATTTAGTCGTATGAGTTTTTAAAATATATTTTGGATAACACTTTAAAATACATATAATTCGCAAACATCTCCCATTCAGTAGGTTGCCTTTTCATTTTGTCAATGGTTTCCTTCACTGTGCAAAAGCTTTTTATTTAGATGTAGTCTCATTTGCTTATTTTTGCTTTTGTTGTCCTTGGCTGAGGGCAAAGACCCCAAAAATATTGCTAAGACTGATGCCAAAGAGCATACTGCCTATGTTTTCTTATAGGGGTTTTATGGTTTCATGTCTTATATTTAAGTCTTTAATCCATTTGAGTTTACTTTTGTACATGGTGCTAGAAAGTAGTTTCATTCTTTTATATGTAGCTGTCCAGTGGTCCCAAGTGTTACTGAAGAGACCATCTTTTCCCCATTGTATATTCTTGCCTTCTTTGTTGTACATTAATTGACCATATAAGTGTGGATTCCATTCTGGGCTTTCTATTCTGTTCCATTGATCTATGTGACTGTTTTTGTGCCAGTACCACACTGTTTGATTACTATATCTTTGCAGGATAGTTTGAAATCAGAGAGTGTGATACCTCCATCTTTGTTCTTCTTTCTCAAGATTGCTTTGGCTATTTGGGGTCTTTTTTGTTTCCATACAAATGTTAGATTTTTTTTTTTTTTGGTTCTGTGGAAAACACCATGGATATTTTGATAGGGATTACATTGAATATGTAGATTGTTTGGGGTAACATGGACATTTTAACAATATTAATTCATCCAATCCATGAGCACAGGGTATCTTTCCATTTATTTGTGTTGCCTTAATTTCTTTCACCAATGTCTTATAGTTTTCAAAGTACAGGTCTTTATCTCCTTGGTTAAATAAATTTATTCCTAGGTATTTTATTCTTTTTGATGCAATTTTAAATGAGATTGTTTTCTTAATTTCTCTTTCTGATCATTCATTATTCGTGTATAGAAATGTAACAGATTTCTGTATATTAATTTTGTATCTTACAAATTTACAGAATTTATTTATTAATTCTAACAGTTTTTGGTGGAATCTTTAGGGTTTTCTATCAATATATATAGCTATCATGTCATCTGCAAACAGGTTTACTTCTTCCTTTCCAATTTGGATTCCTTTTATTTTAATTTTTTCCTTTTCTGATTGCTGTGGCTAGGACTTCCAATACTATGTTGAATAAAAGTAGCATAAATGGGCTTCCTTGTTTTGTTCCTGATCTTAAAGGAAAAGCTTTCAGGTTTTCATCACTGAGTATGATTTTAGCTGTGTATTTATTGTATGTGGTCTTTACAGGCCTAACTCATTTTATTGTGCTTTGCTTTACTGTGCTTCACAGATACTGTGTTTTTTACAAGTTGAAGGTTTGTGGCAACCCTGTGTTGAGGAAGTTTATTGGCACCATTTTTTCCAACAGCATTATTTTTAAATTAAGGTATGTACAGTGTGTTTTTAGACATAACATTTTTGCACACTTAATGGACTACAGTATAGTGTAAACTTAACTTTTATATGTACTAGGGAACCAAAAAAAGTGTGAGTTCATTTATTGCAAGATTCGCTTTTTTGCAGTGGTCTGGAATGAAACCCACAATATCACTGAGGTATGCCTGTTTTATGTTTTATGCTGAGGTATGTTCCCTCTGTATATACACTATGTTGAGAGTTTTTATCATAAATGGATGTTGGATTTTGTCAAATGCTTTTACTGCATCTATTGAGAAGATCATATGATTTGTATCCTTCATTTTGTTAGTGTAGGGTATCAATTTGATTGATTTGTGGATATTGAACCAACCTTGTATCCCTGGAATAAATCACCTTGATTATGGGATCTGATCCTTTTAATATATTGTTGAATCTGGTTTGCTAATATTTTGTTGAGGATGTTTGCACCTATGTTCATCATGGATATTGGTCCATAATATTTTTTTTGTAGTGTTTTTGTCTGGTTTTGGTATCAGAGTAATTAATGTTGGCCTTGTAGAATGAGTTTGGAAGCATTCCCTCTTCTTCAGTTTTTTGAAATAGTTTGAGAAGGATAGCTATTAACTCTTATTTAAATGTTTAGGAACATTTAAATGTTAGAGAATGAACTCATGGTTACCAGGGGGTGGGGGAGCAGGGGAGGGATAGATAGGGAGTTTGGGATTGACATGTACACACTGCTATATTTAAAGTGGATAACCAACAAGGACCTACTGTATAGCACAGGGAACTCTGCTCAGTATTATGTGACAACCTAAATGGGAAAAGAATTTGAAAAAAATAGATACATGTATATGTATAACTGAATCACTTTGCTGTACACCTGAAACTAACACAACATTCTTAATCAACTACATAAAATAAAAAGTTACAAATAAATATAAAATAAAAAGTTAAAAATAAAATGAAATGTGAAAAAAAACCAAAACAAAAAGCCCCCAAAAAAAAACCACCAAAAAAAAAATTTAAAAAAATAAATTAAATGTTTGGAGGAATTCACCTGTGAAGTCATCTTTTTAAACTACTTTTTCAACTTCATTACTAGTAATAAACCTGTTCAGATTTTCTATTTCTTCCTGATTCAGTTTTGGAAGATTTGTTTATAAGAATTTATCCATTTCTTCTACGTTGTTCAATTTGTTTCCATATAATTGTTCATAGTAATCTCTTATGATCTTTTGTATTTCTGTGATATTGTTTGTAACTTCTCTTTCATTTCTGCTTTTATTTATTTGGACCATCTCTCTTTTTTCATCAATCTGGCTAAAGGTTTTTCAACTTTGTTTATCTTTTCAAAGAACAAGTTGTTAGTTTCATTGATCTTTTCTATTGCTTTTTAGTCTCTATGTCATTTATTTCCACTCTGTTTCTTGTTATTTCCTTTCTTCTGCTAACTTTGTGTTTTGTTTATTCTTTTTCTAGTTCCTTTAAGTATAAAGTTAGATTGTTTCTTTGAGACATTTTTTGTTTCTTGAGGTAGACCTGCATTACTATAAATTACCCTCTTAGAACTGATTTTGCTGTGCCCCATAGATTTTGGAAAGTTGTGTTTCCATTTTCAGTTGCCTTAAGCTTTTTTAAAATTTCCTCTTTTATTTCTTCTTTGACTCACTGGTTGTTTAGTAGCATGTCATTTATTCTCCAGGTGTTTGTGGTTTCTCTAGTTTTCTTCCTGTAATTAATTTCTAATTTCATACCACTGTGGTTGGAAACGATGTTTGATATGATTTCAACGTTGTTAAATTTATTAAGACTTGTTTCTTGGCCTAGCATGTGATCTATCCTGAAGAATGTTCCATGTGCATTTGAAAAGAATGTGTATTCTGCTGCTTTTGGATGGAATGTTCTATATTTATTAAGTCCATTAGGTCTAATGTGTCATTTAAGGCTAATGTTTCTTTATTGATTTCTGTCTGGATGATCTATTCATTGATGTGATTGGGGTATTAAAGTCTCTTATTATTATAGTTTTACGGTCATTTCTCCCTTTATGTCTGTTAATATTTGCTTTATATATTTGGGTGCTCTTATGCTGGGTACATAAATATTTACAAATGTTATATTCTCTTATTGGATTGTCCCCTTTATCATTATGTCTTTTGTTATATATTTTTAAGGTCTATTTTGCTTAATATGAGTATTTATACCTCAGCTTTCTTTTCATTTCAATTTGCAAGGAATATTTTTTTCCATATTTCCACTTTCAGTCTGTGTGTGTCTTTAAATATGAAGTGAGACTCTTATAGGCAACATATAAATAGGTCTTGTGTTTTTGTCCATTTAGCCACCCTATGTCTTTTTTTTTTTTATAGCATATAGTTGAGTTTTTTCCTTTTTTTTTAAATTTATTTATTTATTTTTGGCTGTGTTGGGTCTTCGTTTCTGTGTGAGGGCTTTCTCTAGTTGCGGCAAGCGGGGGCCACTCTTCATCGTGGTGTGCAGGCCTCTCACTGTCGCGGCCTCTCCCATTGTGAAGCACAGGCTCCAGACGCGCAGGCTCAGTAGTTGTGGCTCACGGGCTTAGTTGCTCCGCAGCATGTGGGATCTTCCCAGACCAAGGCTCGAACCCGTGTCCCCTGCATTGGCAGGCAGATTCTTAACCACTGCGCCACCAGGGAAGCCCCCACCCTATGTCTTTTGATTGGAGCATTTAGTCCATTTACATTTAAAGTGATTATTGATATATATATTCTTATCACCATTTTGTTGTTTGTTTTTGTATTTCTTCTCTGTTCCTTTCTTCTCCTTTTAGTCTTTTCCCTTGGGTTTTGATGATTTTCTTTAGTGTTATGTTTGGGTTCCTTTACCTTTATTTTTTGTGTTTCTTTTGTAGGTTTTTGATTTGTAGTTACCATGAGGTGTATACATATAAACCTGTTTGTTTTAAACTCATAGTTGCTTAAATTCAAATGCATTGTAAAATCACAACATTTTTACACATACCCCCCACTTTTATGTTTTTGACAGCCTATGTTACATCTTTTTACTCTGTGTATACCTTAAATACTTATTGTAGTTATAGTTGATTTTACAACTTTTGTCTTTTAACCTTCATATTAGATTTTTAAGTGGTTGGTTCACTGCCTTTGTATTTGCCATACCAGTAAGAATTTTTTTCTTTCATATATTTTATTATTTCTAGTTATGGCCTTTTCTTTTGTAATTAAGGAAGACATTTTAACAATTCTTTTAAGGCCAGCTTAGTGGTGATGAACTCTTAGTTTTTGCTTATTTGGGAAACTTTCATATCTCCTTCAATTCTGATTGATAACCTTGCCAGATAGAATATTTTTGGTTGTAGGATTTTTCCTTTCAGCACTTTAAATATAACATGCCACTCCCTTCTGGCTTGTAAAATTTCTGCTAAAAGTCAGCTGATAGCTATGGGGGTTCCCATGCCTGTGACTCATTGTTTTCCTCTTGCTGCCTTTAAAATTCTTTCTTTATCTTTAAATTTTGCCTTTTTAATTATGCTATGTCTTAGTGTGTGTCTCTTTGGATTTCTATTGTTTTTTTAAACTCTAGCAATTCCAAATATCCTGGTAAGATTGAAGGATATATTTCTATTAAAAAAAACTTTTAGTTTTCAAGGCAGAATTTGTATCAGGAAGAATCAGTTGTCTCTCTGTCCAGATAACCATCACTGACATAAAACTCAAAAATATATTACATAGATTCTGAGGCACTCTTTTTTTTTCACAAAATAATATGTTTGAAAACAGTATGAAACTTGCAATTGATGGTGTCTTATAACTGCCTTTGTCCAGGAAGCAGCTGTGGCATAGTTTTCACTGCACATGTTCAAGTGCAGTCAAAACTGTTCATATTGTCATCACTCAAACTGAGTTATGGGCATTGTTGTATTACAGACATTGAGCTTAATTGTTCTTTAAAATGTTTTCAAAAAATATCACACTATGATTTAGCATTGAAATAAAAAGTTACTGGGTATGCAGAAAAACATGGAATCAGATCAGGGGTCATGAATCTGATATCAATAAAGTAAATAATCTCATTAGTGGAACAACCTTTTGCAAGTTTAATTCCCTGAAGAGCAGACTGTGAGATGGATATTAGTGTGCAGGATATTTATTAGGAAGAGTTCCTGGGAATCAACACATGTTGAAAGAAAACACATAAGCAGAATTGGACGGAAGGAGAAGATGGGGCAAGATTCACATCTTTACAAATGCCTTGACTGTATTCATAAAGAACTCTGAAGCTGGACTGGTCCTTCAGAATCAACCAGAGTTGACATAAAGAGAGTGGGCCTTTAGGTATTTGATATCTGTTGTCCCATGAATGGAATGTGACAACTCTCTTCAGCCAAGACAATTCTGAAGAAAGCTGAGGGCTCTCTAGTAACAACACTTAGTAGCTGGAAGATTACATCCTTCATTTCTGGAAGAGAATCCGAAGAGGCATTACAGTCTCCACTAGAGTTCAATTTCCTTTTCCTTGCAAAGCACTAACCAGGTGTTTTAAAAGACCAAAGAAAGAACAGTACAAGTAAATGAAGCTCTGTTAAGTTTTATTACTGAGATATGTGCAAAGAGTTTGCCAATCATGTGACAAGCAATGCAACTGAAGGCAAGAGAATCTCCATATACCTTGGAATATTTGAAAGAAAATTCAATACAGTGAGAGGCTGATATAACCCATTCATATGTAGTACAGGATTATTCTTAAAGCATTGTGTTATGCATGACCACCATTAAATTCTTGTGTCATAATCTAATCAGCAGAATATTTTTTTCTTAAAAGTATATAAGAATCAATGGTATCTCATATTTGATGAAGGTATATGCATATACATTGATTTTTAAAATCTAAACATTACAAATAAGTTATAAAGTGAAAAGATCTACTTTTCTCTCATGTTCGTGTTCGTAAGTCCCTCTTTTCAAAGAAACAACCATTAATAGCTTTCAAGAGACTATCTTTTCATTCTCTCCAATTGTTTATATTTTGAAATTTTTCAGTGCTACAGCAAAGTTAAAGTATAACATAATGAGCACACCTGTAATCTCTCTCTCTCTCTATCTCTCTGCACACACACACACATACACACACACATTTGACATGGCAGATAAATCGTTTGAAAGTATGTTTCAGACATCTTGAAATTTCACCAGTATATACTTCAATATATATCTCCTAAAACAAGCCACACATACCATTATCATACCCAAAATATTTAGAATTGAAACAAAAATCATACCTAAAATACAATCTCTATTGAAATTTCTCCAAAAGTCACAAAAATATCCTATGAAGCTGCCCCACCTATTTAAAGGAAATTGCACTGGACACTTGTTAAAAGTGGTAAGATAGATTGTATTTGATCTATTGTAGTCGGGGGAGAGACTTAAGTACAGAACTGACATCAACTCCAAATACAGAAAGGGTAGATGTGGATTTATAGCTGATGGGCAAGGTGAGGGAGTCAGTAAATAAAAAAATTACTAAGAAGAGTTTAATAGATATAAAGGTGGGGAAAGAAGAATTTGATTAGATGTTAAGGTTAGGGGTATTGCTAAATTGTCTTAGCAGGATTCTTGCTAAAACTGGAATTGACAGAATTCTTTGCCAAAACTGGGCAAGCCTCCTAATTGAGAAGACAACTGACAGGAGTCCGACTAAAGTTTGATCAAAGAGGGAGTGCTTGTCACCTCTCACACCCAAATCAGAATCTAATCAAGAAACATGCATTACACTTGGTTGTCATTAGGCTCTCTTTATCACGTATAGTTCCTCCACCTTTACCTCTCTCTTATTATATTGACATTTGCAAGAGTCCGGGCCATTTACATTTTAGCATTTCCCATAATCTAGATACAACTGCTTGTTTCATTATGATTAAATTTAGATAACATTTCAGTGAGACTATAATAGAGGCCTCACTTTCCAGGCTACCTAAAAGTTATGGAACAAGACTTCTCTTTAAACAATATTACGCAGGAAAATGAGAATGTGTTATTGATTGGGAACATATTAATTTCCTCCTAAAATAGGCACGGTAGTCCTGGAGAATTACTATATATTTGGGAGCTTGTATTCCAAATAAAACAAAATTCTGAAAGTCTTCCTAACTCCTTCATTACTTATCAAATTCAACAGCCCTGCAGCCTCCTGAGATATAATGGCCAAATGGGCAGCATTTCACAGAAGTATTCCTCAGTGCAGACATGATGTCAACTGATGTGACCCTCCTGTTTGGAGGGTCCAAGGTGGCTTCAGTAACATGTCTATCACCTTGGATGCAAAGGCTAGAAGGATGCATTTATCTGGGCTTCTGTCTCTATGTAGTGTTAGAACTCATGCACATCACCTCTACAGCACGGTAGCAGCTCTTTTATTTTTTATTTTTAAACATTTTTTTAAAGAGTTTTTGATGTGGACCATTTTTAAAGTCTTTATTGAGTTTGTTACAACATTGCTTCTGTGTTTTATGTTTTGTTTTTTTGGCCCCGAGGCATGTGGGATCTTAGCTCTCCAACAACGGATTGAACCCATGCCTCCTGCAGTGGAAGCAGGGAGTCTTAACCACTGGACCACCAGGGAAGTCCAGTAGCAGCTCTTTTAATATGATGGTTCAGGGCTCCAAGAGCAAGTGTTCCACAACATAGGAAGAGGAAGCTGCCAGTTTTTTACAGATTGGGCCTAGAATCTATCATAGTATTTCTTCTACTATAGTCTAATGGTCAAAGCAATCAAGGAGTCCAACCAAATTTATGGTCAGTGTCATAAACCTCTCTCTCAATAGGAGCAGTATCAAAGAATGTGTGGGCGTATTTACTCTGCCACATTCCCCTGTATAGATTATACTATTTTAAAAAAAATTTCAAATTACAATGAGATGAAAAATTTAGGAAATCAGGAAACAGATATTGGCCTAAGAGTTATCTTACCATTATAGTTCCTTTTAGATGAGTTACACAGCTTTTGCTCTCTCTCTCTAAAACTAAGAAACGATGAATGTTTAAATGTATCTGGCCTCCATTGCTTACTTGTGATTAGAGTACATAACAGCACTCAGATTTTAGCCAGGACTTTGGACTTTGCAAGGAATTTCTAGAGTATGGTCTTAGCAAATGAAGGGACTATTCTGATTCTTTATTAAAACATCTTTCTTAATTGAATTTTCTTTCAGTACCCCTTTTTCATATTTTAACAGGGTTATTTGTTTTTTTCTCTTCAATTTTAAGAGCTTTTTGTATATTAGTGCTATTAATTCTTACTCTGTCATACATTTTGGAAATATTTATTCTCAATATTGTTCATATTTTGTCATTGTTTATGGTATCTTTACAAATGACTTTTTTTAGGCAATCAAAATATCCATATTTTGCTTTACAGATTATGGATTCACTTCCCAGCTTAATAAATTTTCCCTCATGTTTATTCAAAATATTTTACCAAATTTTCTCTTAATATTAATATTATTATTAATTTTATATTTAATTATATTGAGTCTATTAAAATTAATTCAATTTTATGATGTATCATTATTTTATATACTGCAAAGAAAGAAAATGGTACTGCCAATTCAACTGACACAATACTTTATTATAACATAACTTTTTTAATCTCATTGAAAAATTTAATACCTATTTAGATATAGAGTTTACACTATTGTTATTGTGCATTTATAAAAAGGGGAACAAAAGTGAAGTAAATTGATTAAAATATTCCTAATATTTCTTTACTCTGAAGATCCAACTGTTCTGAATTGTTTTTCAAATTCAAAATCATATATTTATGTATTTTGTGTCAAGAGTACTCTACTATTGTCTGCTGGATTTTTCTAGTAACCTCAGACACCCATTCTGTAAATTGTAATGAGTTCTCTCTTTTGACTTTATCAGTAGTTGTCAGTGGACTCATTCCTTCATCAAATTATTTTGATATGGCTTATTGAATCAATCGTGAAGAAATGCAGCTGTGCAATCTTTTTATCAGAAATGACAATCAAACTCACACATGTGCAGACAGTGGCAACTATGTCATGACTGCCATCTGTCTACAAGCAATTGTAAAACACCGTTAATTGTAAGACACATTCTATTTCAGATGTTAGAATGTGAAAAATAAATATGCATCTTAAAATAGATGAAATACTATATTTTTATAATTAGGTATTTAACCTATTTGTCATGTGGTTTTACATGAGATAAGACTTAGGGATCATGTTACATTTTTGTCCTGATGAACAGTATCTAATTTTAAAAGGTGACTACATAAAATTCATAAAATTCCTTTCTTCCTCTCTGAAGGTTGGAACCAGTTGAGAGATAGATGCAAGATATAGATACCTAGTGATCAAAATGTCAGATTTATTACTGATACAGATGATAAGAGAGAAAATAAAAAACTATAGTTCTTCGGTCCAAAGACCTTCCAAGTATTCTCTGCTTACCACTGTCCTCTCCTGCCGTGTACAGACGAGCACTATACAATAGAACATTCTGTAATGATGGAAATGTCCTCCATCTGCACTGTCTAATACAGTAGCCACTAGCCACATGTGACTATTGAGCATTTGAAATATGACTACTGTGAATAAAGAACTGAAATTTTAATTTAATTTTACCTAATTTAAAAATACACAGACACATGTGGCTAGTGACCATTGCACAGTTTAGATCTAGATTATTCCATTAGCTCCACTCAATTAATAATCATGGACAAATGAATGCCATCTACCACCAGGCAATTTCTTTCTCTTAGAAGAATGAATAAGGAATGAACTGACAGTAAAATTCTTTCTCTATCTGAAGATCTTCTACATAGAATCTCTATATGGAAACTTGAGGTCATAGAGAAATGAGGATTATCTTTTTACAGATAGTCAGGGGTGCTGGCAAAGTGTATTTTAAAAACTAGTGGGCCTCAATACCAGCAGCATCAATATAACCCCGCATATTAGTTATCTTTTGCTGCCCACTAATATTATCACACACATAATGACTTTAAAAAGGCACACATTTATTTCTCGGCTTCTGTAGGTGAGAGTTCTGGTCGTGGCTTACCTAGGCACTCTGCAAGACTGAAATCAAGGTTTTGGTTAGGACTGAGTTCTCATCTCAAGGTTCAAATGGGGAAGGATCTGATTCCAAGCTAACATGATTGCTAGCAGCATTCTGTTCCTTGTAGGTTATTAGACTAAGAGCCTCAATTTTTTTGTGGCTATCAACCAGAGGATGTCCTCAGTTCCTTCCCCTGTGGCCCTCTCTAGCATTGGTGGTTCAGCAGTAGAATTCTCACTTGGCATGTGGGCTCTCCAGATAGCAGCTCATGGCACTGAAGCTTACTTATTAAAAGGCAGCAAGGGAGAGAGTCTCTTAGCAAGACAAAAATTACAATCTTATGTAACATAATTGCATACACATAATCACATATATCCCATCTCTTTTGCCATCTTCTATTGATTAGAATCAACTCACAGGCCCTGCCAGCAATCAAGAACAGGGAATTTCACAAAAGAATGAACAATAGGTGGTAGAGGTCATGGGGTCCACCTGAAAATCTATCACACTAGACAATTTGTTAAGAATGCAAATTTTGGGACCGTATCCCAGAACTTCTGAATCAGAAACTCTGGGGGTGAGTCCCAGCAATCTGTGTTTTAACAAACATTTTGGGTGATTCTGATGCATACTCAAGTTTGAGAATCATTGAAATAACCCATCTCACCCCTACTGAATTGAAATGCTAACCTTGTCATAAATGTGTTAGAGATTGCTAGTTGTCTATCAATCTGTTCTCCCCTTCATCTATAGTTATATATCCTCCACTTTTCATCTGGGCACATGGCTACCTAAAATAAATATTTAATCTTTTGACTTATCTTGTACTTGGTGTGACTAGATGACTAAATTCTGAGTGAGTGGAAGTAGTATGTGTGACTTGTCAGAAAGTTCTTAAAAGGACGAATTTTTTTGCCCTTATCTTCCCCTTTATTCTTTCTTGCTGAGTGGAATCCAGGTTGAATGACTGGAGCTGAAGTAACTATCCTGGATCATAAATGACCTTGAAAATGAAGACCACACAATATGAAACAAGACAGAAGAAGTCGATATCACTAACACAGTGGTATTGCTTACCAATGTTGAATTATTTCCTCCATACGAATGAGAGAAATAAAATAGTCTCTTTTTAAGCCACCGATATTTTGGGTCTCTTGCAGTTAAACTTAATCCTAACCAACATTATGTATGCACTTGGATCTATTTCCAGACCCCCTAATCTTTCCTTTTTAAAGGTCTATTTTTCTATTTCTGTCTTAGTGTCATATTATATGGAGTAAATAGTAAATTTTAACATCTGGTGAGGCAAATCTCTCCCCTTATTACTCATCTTTTTCAAAAATACTTAGCTGAACTTTAAAATAATTTGATGTGGATTCTCAAAATAATAACTCCATTAGGATTATTACTTGATGACTAAAGAAATGTATTGACTTATGAGGTAATGATATTTTGATGGTATCATGTCTTCCCATCTGAGTATATGGCTTGTGTGTCCATTTACAGATTTGGTTCTGTGTTCTTTGGAATTTTAAAGACTTACTCATGTAGACCCTGCCTCATTCTTATTAAATTTACTCCAGGGTATTTTGTGGTGATATCATTATTGTGAATATTTTTTTTCCTACTTTTAACTGGGTGGTCTACAGAAAAGTTATTGACCTTTAAAATTTTTTTTTCCTTTTAATTTGATTCCAAATATGCCTTCAAATTATCTTAATATTTTTACTAGTTCATAGAAGAGTCTGTGGAATTCCAGAACATTTTTGGAAATAACTTTTTTTCAATATTTATTGAAAATAACTTTAAGTTTTTAAGATTTATACTGAAAGTTTCATTTTATTATCTTATTCCACTATATAAAATCTCCAAAAAGAATGTAGAATATTAGTGAGGACAGCATGTATGTGTCTTTTTCTGACAATAATGGAAATTAGTATTTCATTACTATTTATGTCTGTTAGTTTTATTGCAAAATGTATTTACCATATTTTGTAGTTCCTTTTAATTTCTATTTACCTACATTTTTATTTGAGTTGGATGTTTAATTTCAGCATCTATTGATACAATCATATATTTTCCCCTTTAATTTATTGTTAGAGTGAATTCTATTGATAGAGTTTCTAAAAAAAAAACACAATTTTGCATATATGGAGTAAAACATACTCTGTCGTCATGGTATATTGGTGTATTGTTCTCTTCATGTATTGCTTAATTTGGATGACTAAATATTTTTTAGATTTTTTCGTTTATGCATAATTTAACTTTGTTTAACATTTTCTTCTTTTGTGCTACTTTTGAGATTTAATATTTAAGCAGTAAAGTTTTGTTGGTTTCATAAAGTGAATTATGGAAATTTTACTTTTTTTTTTAATGAATGGTGTAGGGGAGCAAAATTTGCCACCCCAAAATGTGTCTCTTTGGTATGAGGATTCATTTAAGCTCATTATTTTCAAGGTGCAAAAGACCCAGGAAGAACCTTTGACTTTCCCTCTAACTGCCTAAAAGAATGTAGATAGAGGACCTGTTCCAGGCAGGCAGCTATCAACATAGATAACTATAGTATGAATTAGGTATATAGAAATGGAGGAACCTAGCAAAGTCTGTTTGTTAAAATTCTTCTCTGTGTCCCACCTTCTCTGCTAGACCCAGCAAACATTTGCTTTTTCATCTCCATGTGAATTGCCTTCCTCCCCCTTGAAGTTCCAAACCACTACCCCCAACATCCTCTTTTGTCTTTAGTTGAAGATAGTATTTAAGGTGAGGGTTTCAGCCATTTTGGTGAGTTACTCAGTTTTCCTGAGTCTCTCTCATGTATCAGTGTTAATAAGTTTTTGTTTGATTTTCTCCTGTTAATCTGTCTCATGTCAATTTAATTCTTAGACCAGCCAGAAGAACCTAGAAGGGTAGAGGAAAATTTCTTTTTCCCCAAAAATGGAATGAGTTTGAAAAATATAGGAGTTTTAAGTGTCTTAAAAGTTATATATAGTTGAACAGGAAAACATCTAAGTCTGGTCTTTTTTTAAATAGTTGGTGTTTAATTGCCTCTCTTCTGTCTTCTAAGATTACTTTTATGTCTAGGTATTTTACCATTTCTTTGGTCAACTTTGGTAATTTATATTTGCAATGAAATAATTTATTTCCTTCAGATTTTAAAATTATTTGAGTAATGTTTCACATTAAATTTTTTAATAAGTTCCATATCCATGATTATATCTTTTTTCTTATATGACATAATTTTACTTTCTTTATTATCCTTACTAAGTTTAGACAGAAAGTTACCAATTTTATTTGTATTTTTAAGAATTAACTTTTGGTTTCATTTGACATTTCTTCAATTTTTAAGATTAAAGTTTAGGGAAATGGATTCTAGAATAGCAGTGTGAGGAGCTTGCTCCAACAAAACAACCATAAGTGGTAAAAGTTATTGAAAAACAAAAATAAATAACCATTTAAAGTCTCTGGAAATTGTTCCAAGGGCATATAATACACTTTTTTTTCCAAGAAAATCTGGTAAGAACAGAATGTGTATATGGCATTTGAGCCACAGCCCACTCCCTTTCTCCAGAATCATGGGAGGTCCACTCATGCCAGGATCAGCCAAGAACACAGGGTTCCTTCCCCACCAACAACTTCCAATCTAGTGTTTCAGTGTCTTCCAGGGATGGGAGGGTTACCGGTATATCTTATCCCTCCCAGATCTGTGTTGCAGAAGCTCCATTCCAGGCAAGACTGATTCTGGGAATCCCTTTCTCTACTCAGCCCTCACTCATGGGGTACTAGCTCTTCTCCTGGTATGGCAGGCCGAGGATACTAGGGCCTAGTTACCTTCACTTCAGATTACTCATAAGATGGAGCCATACTAAGGAGGCAAACTGAGAAAACCAGAAGCTACCATCCACCTTGGGTGTGAATGGTGTAGGGGAGCCTGAGAGTATTGAGCCACTGTCATGGTCACAAGGTCTGGAACAATGGCAGAAAGATTTTGCACAGTGATAGAGACAAGTTGTAAGAACAGAAAACTCTGAAGCTCACCCCAAGTTATCAGGCTAAATTTAGAACAGACTGTGGGGATGTTTAAGCCTAGGAAATTTGTTGAAAGTAATGCAGATTTTAGTGGTAAGCAATTCTGTTGCCTCCCTGAAAAAATTAACCAAACCATAGACCAGCTAGAACTTTACGAGAGACAACCAGGGAAAGAGACAACGAAGAAGGCACCTCCAGGGTTATAACAAGAGAGAAGGAAGACTATATGGTCACAGATGCAGGCAGTTGGAAATAGGAATTTGTGGTAGGAGCTTGTGGAAATTCTGTTTGAGTTGCTCCAATGTTCTCATTAAAATAAGAAAAATATTATCAGCCAAGGATGAGTGAATCATCTATAAGAGTAGAAGAAAAAATACACTAATATGGTATAGTTGTTGGGCAGCATTAAGGTCCACTTGAGGTGAAAGAACAGTAACTTAAAGTTCTGACATTTAACAGAGTCAAACATTCACATTTTGTTGATATTCTTTCCTTCTTTGACTTCTACAAAACTACTCTTGCTGTTTTCTCCATCTTTATTATCTCTACCTCTCTGTCTCACTTCATCCTTTGTTGCCTCTTTTAACATCCATATCTCATCTCACCTCAAATGTCTTCTCAAAGAGGCCTTCTAAGGTTGCTGAGAATTTAGCTAAACCACTCCATAATATTGCTGCCTCAGCACCCATTTTGCATGGCTAATAGCCTACAGGGGCCTTGAACTGACACTAGTCTCACTCACTAGTGCATGCCCTAAATAGTGGCCTTCAGAGTCACAAGTAAGTGCAAGTTCCTGATATGACTTCCTCAACACCTCTGGTGATAAAACAGTCACTCCTGCCTCCCAACTCCTTCCTCTCATGCCCCCTTTAGGTAAGACCGCTGTGGAACTTACCAAAACCCCACTTTTTTGTTTTGAATTGACCAATCTAGCCTTAGTCCAGGAACCCCAAAAGCATTCAACCCATGGACGCTAACAAAGGCAAATGCCCCAGGTCCTGCTGCTTGCTCTCTGCCTGTACTCTGCCCTGTCCTTCCCATTTGGACCCTCAAGATGTGCTCTCTACATCTTCCTGGACCTGTGAGTAATAACCTTCTCTATTTCATTTTCCCTTGTGGTCTTCGTTGAACAGGTGGCTCACCGACTGGTACCCCAGGGCTTTACCTAACAAATGTTAATTTAGCAAAAATCACAACAAAACTGGCTCTGTATTTGACTAAACCAAATCTATTCCTTCTAGTTTAATTTATTCATGGCAACTCCATGCACTTTACCAGTGATTGTTTCATTAGGGACATGTGACCTCATTTTGGCCAATAAAATAGTCAGCTGGGAGTTTCCTGAGGAAGATTTTTCTCATTCTTGAAATATGACATCTCTCCTTCTTTCTCTGGATGTTGCTGTATTTAGATGTGACAATGAAATTGCAGCCGTCTTCTTACTAGCAGTCTGAGGATGAAGCCAATAAACAATAGTAGGTAAAACCAAGGGAATTAACAGAGAAGCAAAGTTAGAGCCTGGATGTACCACATCTGAAACGTCCTCACCTTAGGATAGATATTGTGTTAAGTCAAATAATGAAATTTCTCATTTTGAACTTCTTTGAGTCAGGGTTTTCTATTATATGGAGCTAAAAGCATCTTAATACACATACTAAAGAGTCAGCCTCTATCATATTACTTTGTTGGATTTTCCTCACTGATCACTATCAGACATTCTCTAATAAATGTATGTGTATTCTTGTTTATTGCCTGTCCCCTACATATCACTAGATCACTAGCTCCAGAAGAGCAGAAACCATTTTTCTTCTCATGATTGTATCTTCAGTGACTAGAACAGTGATTTCCACTTCATAGGCACCATTAAATACCCACCGAATTATCAATTCTCTTTCAAGCCTGTCTTTCTTATTTCCTTCCCTGCCTCATTATCTCATTCTCTAAATATTTGTTTCTTTAAGTTCTTTCCTTTACTGCTATCTTCCTCACTAATAATGCCCTAAGTGTAAAACTTTAGTAATAATATGATGTCCATGATCAGGTTAGGTGTTTGTTTGAAAATGCCCATAAACATTGACTCAGTGCCAATGGGATGAGAGGCCCTTGTGTTCTTCAGGTGACTAACAACTTAACTTCATCAGGTGGTTAGATTTCAAGTGTCTCAGGGCTGAGGCACCTTCTCTAAGGACAGAGGAGGGTTGATTAGTTCATTTTTCTTTATTTCACTTCCCCATTGAATGGAAAGAGGTAATAATCTAGTAAGGTGAATTATATATAGGTGTCACTCCAGAGGAAAAATTTTTCACTTTTTTCTTTGTCCTTTTAGTTGTTCCCTTCTCCAGCCAAAGTTCATAAGTCACATATTGCCATGATTGCTTACAATATACCTATATTAACCCCAGTTTACAAGAAAGAAAAATGAGGCTTAAATATTGTCCCATGGTAATCTAGCTTTCAAGTGGAAAAATTGGGATTTGGGCCTAGATTTGTATGATTTTAGAATTTAACTACTAAACAATTACTGGAGGCAGATAGAATTCTAGCTAAGCCCACCTACATGTCGAAAAAATATAGTTCTCTCAGAACCCGAATACTGAATTGAACAGCACTTCATCAGGCCTGATCTTGTATGACAGATCTTAGTTAAGACATGTTTAAAATTAAAACATGTATTAATTAGGGTTCTCCAGAATAAAAACAGTACATATAGATATATAGATAGATAGATATATAGAGAGAAACAGAGGCAAAGAGAGAGAGAGAGAGACAGAGACAGACAGACAGACAGAGACAAAGACAGACAGAGACTGGCAGAGATAGAGGCAGAGAGGTTGATTTTAAAGAATTAGCTCACACAATTGTGGAAGCTGGCAAGTCCAAAATCTGAAGGTACTTGGCAGGCTGGAGACCTAGGGAAGCAATGATGTTGTAGCTCAAATCTGAACGTGGTCTGCTGACAGAATTCCCTCTTCCTCAGAGGGAGGATAGGAGTTTGTTTCTTAAGGCCTTCAACTGTTTGTATGAGACCCACCACACATTGTGGAGGATAATCTGTTTTAACAAAGTTTTCTTATTTAAAAGTTAATCTCATGTAAAAAAGACCTTGACAACAACATCTAGACCAGTGTTTGACCAAATTTCTGTACTGTGACCTACCCAACTTGGCACATAAAATTAACCATCACAGAATCTCAGTACTCTGCCTTGGTTACCTACCAAATCTAATTGCTAGAATCAATTTTGTTGGAAAATCTAGTGTGAAATATTTTATCCAGAGGCATAGACAATAAGATTTTCTAAGTAATCCATTTCCTGGATTTTTCCACTTGCTCAGCAGCACATTGCAGACAAGAATAATAGGATGATTGGATACTTCCTCCAATTGGATGGCTGGCAAGACGAGTACTTTGTATCCTTACAGTTCATGTTTAAAGTTCAACTTCTTTCAATGTCATTCCTGGTTGAGAAACAGACTTGTGTGTAAGACAATCTTTCTTGACACCTTACTGGACACAACTAAGTAAAACTAAAGCTATATGGGGAGTCGTTGGCTGACCCTTTAAACAAATGCTCCCTTCTAGGCATATAACTGAATTGTAATATGTAGGACAATGACTTTAAGTACTGGAAATGGACAGTGTATGACTTAGGCTCTTAGTTTCATTGCGTTTGACCACATGAATGCTTTCATAGGAAAATATACAGTGACAAGCATTATCATCTTTGTGTCTAAAAGGCACTCACATGTGTCATCTAGTAATTGATTTTTTTCTCTTCCTATGAATAAAGAATGCAGTGGAAAAAATTTACCTTGGGCTACCGCAGGGTAATTTGCTCTATAAATTTGATCTGTTCTTATAGAAGCGTTCTAAATTGAAAGCCACAACTTTTTTCCTTTAGTTTATGAAAAATCAATTCCCTCTCCCACATTGAGTATATTGTTTGGTAATAAATTTTTGTAACTACCAGATCTATGTTGTCAAAGAGCCAATTGGTTTAGGTGTAAAATTAAAAAAGACTTAGGAAAAGGGCCAACAGTTTTCTCTCATTAGATAAATCTTCAATAACATTTCTCCCTTGACAATATCTAGTGAATATCCCCTAGTAGATAAACTTGAGCTTCAAAGCACCAATCTATTAAATAATAATCAATTTATCTACACTTCTTCACAACTCCAAGACAAGTAAAACAAGTTAGAATCCAGCAATTTTTGTCCCCAACCCCAGAAATCAGGGATATTTACCTATTGTATTGTATTTGTTCTCTGTGTGTCTAGGTGCTCAATGTCTTCTATTTGCCATTATAAAAGGTAAAACCTCAGTTTTCCATCTCCTTCTGTGTTTCTCTTACTTATGTATCTCCTTTACTACTCACACAGAATAGTTCACTTCTGATACTTCTAGTCACAAAATGTGTGGAGGTTTTTTTCCACACCAAGCAATTCTCTGCACGCAACACCAGCTGGGTGTGCTACAATTCAACTCAATTCTGACACTAGATATCCAGATAGCATAGGATTCTATAAGTTAAATCTTCAGTCCTACAAGACTACCCCCACCCCCAACTTTAGACACCAGTAGTACGCACAGAGTGTTACCTGTACTTCCCACTGACCAGCTACAGATTGGAGATTCCTCCCTTAGGTTCCATTAATTAGCTAGAGCAGCTCACAGAACTCAGTGACGTGTTTACTTACCTTTACCAGTTTATTAAAGGGTATGATAAAGGATACACTGAACATCCCATTGGAAGAGATGCATAGGGCAAGATATGTGGGAAGGAGTGCAGAGCTTCCATGCCCTTTCCGGGCACACCACTCTCCCAGCACCTCCACATGTTCACCAACCCGGTCATGTTTGAGTTTCTATGGAGGCTTCATCACATAGGCATGGTTGATTATTAACTCCATTTACAACCCTTTTCTCTTCTCAAGAGAATGGGGGCAAGGGCGAGGATGAAAATTTCAATCTTCTAATCATAGCTTGGTCTTTTAGATGACCAGCTCTCATCCAGGAGCCCACTCAGAGTTGCCTCATTAGAACAAAAGACAATCTTACCACTCAGGAAATTACAAGGGTTTCAGGAGCTCTGTGTCAGGAACCAGGGTCAGAGACCAAATACTGAAACAAAAGGTGTTCTTACTGCTCTTATCACTTAAGAATTTACAAGGGTTTTAGGATCTCTGTGCCAGGAACCAGGGACAGATATGAATATATATGTATTTCTTATTACAAATCACAATATCACAGACATGATTCCTGAAATTTTCATCATTAGTGGAACATCACCACAGCACTCATTTACTATTTAGTAACTGTGGGAAGGGGAACACAGTTACTTATTATTTTCTATTAATACTTTAGTTAAAATTGCCCCATTAGACACTGAAAAATTAAAATGAAATGTTAAGATAGAAATCTTTGTGAAAAGTGGTAATTTGGGAAAGAGCATATCCTAAATTGTCCCATGGACTTCAAGAACATGGAAGGAATGTTGTCGGGATATCCTGAGCCTCCGTGCACCAAACACTTGAAAAATTGTGGGTCTCTGATTCAATTGTGAAGAGTGAAACCTAAGCAGGAAGTGAGATGATGCAAAACACTAACTGTATAAGTTAAATAATGTACTATCATGTACAATTCATAAAATGTGATGAAACAGGCACTTTGCCTCTATGGTCTTCCACCCAAAAACATATAGCCCCAGTCTAATCAAGAAAAAAACACCAGAGAAATACCAACTGAGGGACTTTCTACAGAATACCACACCAGTATTCAAAACTGTCAAGGTCATCATTAACAAAGAAAGTCAGGGAAATTGTCGCAGTCTAGAGGAGCCTAAAGAGACATGACTACTTAATGCAATGTATAATTCTGGATGGGATCCTGGAATGGAAAAAGGACAGTAGCAGAAAATTTAGGAAAACCGAATAAACTATGGACTTTAGTTGATAATAATGTACCAATATTGGCACATTAATTGTAACAAATATGCCATGTTAGCCATGTTAATAATATGAGAAACTGGGAGATGAATATTTGGGAACTGTATCATCTTTGCAATTTTTCTGTAAATCTAAAACTCTTCAAAACTTTTTATGAAGAAAATGTACAATGAATAGATCCCTGAGTTACTTAAGTTGTTGACAGGATTAAGCTTCCATTTATGGTTTGCTTTATTTTTGTCTTTTACTTTTGTTTTCCCCAATTAACTTCAGAACACTTTGATAGACAAGAAAGGAATTAAGCTTGTGTACAGGTTAAATTTCTATTGTTTTTAGGCAGCTGTAGATTCTCAGATACTTGAAATGGCTATTGAGTTTGTAACCCAACTTACAGAAATTAAACACTGTACCTACTTGCCTGCTTCACAGTTGTGTTTTGTTTTGTTTTGCTTTGTTTGAAGCCATTTCCATTACACCATTAACAATTTATTTTATAAATCACTGTGACCAGTTCTGGCAATAAAAGCAGCAAGTTCAATAATGGTTTTAATCAAACTAAATATTAGCTCACTAATTTTCCACTTGTTGAAATATTATAAATTTTCAACATTCTTTTCCAGTAGGGCACTTTTCCCCCAATCACAGAGTGTGTATTCACCATATTCACTTTTTCAGGTTTTTAGAGTTCTTGCCAAGGTTACTATGATAATGTCTATCTCTAACCTGGTAATTCCTAATCTACATATTACTCACTACAGCTTGTGTTTTTTCCCAAATGGCTGGAGTCAAGCTGAGAAATAACACAAATTAACCTACACATATATTATACTTCTTCTAAATCTCCAATCTCCTTTTGCCAGAAATTAAATTTTTACTTGATTTAAATTTTTGTTTTTGATTCCTTCATCAGCCAACCTTTGGTAAGAATGAGTAAATTAATATCACAATTACAGAAAGATGGGTGAGAAAAGAAAGAAGACAAAAAGCACTAGATTATGTGCTCTATAACTCTTAATCAAACTTCAGGACTGATAAAAATACCAAGTGCAATTGAGTACTTACTGATCCTGTGTAGCCTGAGAGGTTTCAAAGTACTGGAATTCTCTCCATTTAGCCAAAGTGAAAGTGAAGCCAGGAGCGAAGTTATTTTGTTCCACAAATATTATCAACATTCTCCAGAATCTTATTTCACTTACTTCACCTAAGGGAAATCCTTAGGTGGCTTTTACATTAAATGAGACAATAGGCCTATTCTGAAATAAATAAATATCTCAAGTTTGTCTTGTAAGATGCAAAATAAATGTTCTAAAACACTACAATATTGCTTACCAACTTTGAAAAGTGGGTGAAAAGATGTGCATTTCAAAGAACTATATTGAAGGGACTGAGCAAACAAAAAAGTAAGCTAACTCATCAAAATGTTCCACCAAAAGGTGTATTTTACTCTAGATAGATTTAAAAAATAATTTAAAATAAAATAAAACCTTTGACTTTTGAATTAATAAACACACACAATGAATATGTATCTTCATTTCTCATAGCTTTATTAATACCTATATTAATGAATAAGAAAGCATGCAATACAGAATCTGATATCAAACAATTAATACACATTTGCCACTGGACTACATACTGCCATCCTGGGCCATACAATATCCAACCGTCTCACTTCCAAAGCATGGCTAGAGCTGCTTTGGGATACTGTTCACTTTCAGATGCTGTATGATGTCACAGAGGAGGAATCTTCTCGAAATACAAACATAAATACATATTTCATAAAATTCCAAGTATTTTAAGCAGGGATAGCATAAATTTCACACATTTTATTTGTAAAAGTATCACATACAATCACTAAACAATTGCCTTCATTTTTTTTTTTTTCATTTGTGCACACACATTTTTCTGAGTGGCCTTTTCATTTTACTACTTTTACTGATGTCAACTTGTACTGCTTTTAAAAATCATATTTATTGAAAGCATATGGATGGTTAGTGTAAGAAAGCTACTATGAATGAATATTTTAAGGACTCTGCATAAAATTGCTCTGGTGTGGTAATTGGCATGTTAATGTAAAAAGTTTCCTGTCCAAATATAGTTCAGCTTCTCTTGCTCCCAGGTTTTCCAGGGCAATTGTGCCAGTTGGAAATAGGCAAAATAGTCTAATAATTGTGAGAAAAAGTTCATCTATATATAACCATAAATTTGGTTTGGAATAAATGTGAAAGAGGAAAGAAAGGAAATGATAACTATAGTGGAAAATATACATCAGAAGAATATAAAAAGAGAAAAACTTAAACAAATAGATGTTCACAAATGTGGATTAGGAGATATATGCACATTCAGACTTAATATAAACAACAAAAAAACTAATGTTGAAATATACATGTGGGTAAAACTTAATTTTCCCATGACTGAAAGGGATTTTTTTTTTTTGCTTGTGACATGATTGCATTTTAAGGATTGCCGAATTTGTGATTTTTTTTAGTCTATTTTTCTCCACTTTAATGGAAGTGTGTGACAAATATTAGTTTGAGAAGGCAGAGGCTCTTCATAACTGTCATCAGTACACAATAGCACTAATCATTTAACAACCAGTTTTTTTTCTAACCAAATTTACATTACCAAAAATAAAATGTTAAATAATTAGATGAGACTACACAAAATGTACCCTCTAAATTTATTACATTGTTTGTACCATATGTAAGTTTGTTTTTAATACACTGACACATTATTAGCTAAAACTTGAAGATAAAGTTCAAGGAAAAAATATGTATGCACTTAGCATATAAGATACACAGTGTTTGAATACATACTTACAAATGTGGTATATTAACATTATAACTAGGAAATTAATGATCACATATAACTGAACATGGCCACAAAATAGAACAACCAGTCTGACTAAACATATTATTACCATCCTTGTCATTCAGTTATAAGTTCTTATTTCCAACTAAATCAAATCTTACTTTTTTCAAGGGAAATATTTTTGGTTGATGGTAAAATAAGACTTTTTGGAGTTCCAGGACTAAATTTTTGCACATTAAAAAAGCCATCTGTGAGTTTTGTCAACCTACAGCTCTGTCCATCCACTCAAAGAAAGAATTTGCAATGTGATGAGAAAGATCTCATTGGATCTGAAACCTTGGAAGTTACAGGTTGCCAAGTCCAGACCCAGTGGAAGCTTAGGAAGAGAATGCATAGGGGAGCATAACTGGGCTCACACCCCTTGCCTCTTTGGCTACTTTGAGCCTGCTTCCATTCAAAGCCTCTCTGGTATAAACACAGAAGAGGGTGCCCAGTCATCTAATATTCTAGACACAATCTAAGTCTGACTGTATAATCAGAGTTAGAAAGGGCAATAAAAGCATATTTATTCATTCCTATATCTCTAGGAAAGGTATCAAAACTTCACAGATTTTACATGAGGATTTAAGAGCCACCCATATAACTCAATAAATCACACTATCAGAAAAAGAATCCCAAATATCTAACATTGGTTTGTATTCTGATTTTCATTAACATAGATAGTAACTATTCATACTACTGACATTATTTAATAGTCTTTCAGTTTCTCTTTTTTATCTCTTTTTCATTTATTTCTTTTTGTGTGTGTAGATCTTAACTAATAATGTGGAAAGGAAAATGTAGAAATAACTAAAAAAAAGAAAAAAATTCTCACATTATCTTTGCAAGCTTTAGAGGAAAAAACATTCTAAAATCTACTGGAAGCACCGATTTTGTCATTCTAGGTTTCTTTATTTTCCCCAGGTCTAAAATCTTCATCAACCATAGCAACAAGAATACCAACACATATACGTCATCATATTTCAATATCTTCACTTTCAAACATCACCAGTCCTTCAGGACTCACATGCATCTGGAATACCAGGATGCTCCAAATCCCTTTGAATATAACAAACACAAATGAGGGAAAAAAATCAGTAATACTAATTAATTTGAAATTTCAGCAATTAAACTCTAGTAGTTAAAAGTTAAGGAGTTCTACACACCAAATCAGATATGATTTAAAGAGCTTCATAATGGGAACAATATATTCTCAAAACGCTACGTAACCTGCTGGGCACATGAAGAGAAGCTTTCTCAACAATCAGTGGAAATTTTCACCAATGAAACTATACATTTACCACAGTTTATAATACACCATTTACACACAGTTTAATCATAAATTACATATCTTCAAGTTACACATTACAAAGTCTACACCTAATTTAAGCAAGAAGATATATTCACTCCCCCCACCCCGCACAGCAACTAAAACATCAATTGTTTCTTGGTTTAGTGTAATACTGAAATAAGTATTTTCAGTTTTGCTATGGAGGAAAATTAAGTTGATGGTGTTTCTGTAAATTGATAAAATGTGCACATAGAAGATCACGGACAGTTAAGAGGACAAAAAATAAAATAAAGAACAGAAGGAAACTAAAGTTCCCTAGGAATACTCATGTATTCTTTGCTTAGAATGACATATATTGTTTCATATATGAGATTTTGTTGGTTTATTTTTGTGTGTGTCTGTGTGTTATTGGGGTATTTCTTTTAGACCCCAAGAGGCAGTCATGAACCCCATTTCTCCCTCTGCACATCTCCTTAAAATTCTATACTGTAACACATTTGATGTAGATTTATAATTATGTCTCTTGAAAAGTTCCTTCCTGACTTTCATCTTGTTATCAGTGGTTTTCTTCAGTAGGTTGAGCTAGAATGACAAAAATCCCTTAGTCTTATAGGTTTAGTATGTGGTTTTATCTACAGTTGTTTATTTTAATTAGGAGTTGAATACATCCACCTTCTTTATGATTTTCTAGGCTGTTATATACAAATTTCAGAAGATAAAGACCCAATTAATAGTGGAATATAGGCTTAATATGACAGATACAACATGATTTCTGATGCACTTTACACTAAACTACAAAGATAAATTTAACACAAAAAGAAAGAGGCCCTTTTTAGCAAATAATTGCCTAATTTGGGCACAGTTATTGCACTTCAGTGTCTCGAACTCTACTAAAGAGTAGAGAAATAGGTTATAGACATAAATCTGTACAGTTTTTATAAGTTCTTTACTGAAAATGTATATACAAATTATATCAACAATATATTCTTAAAATAAAGGTAGAAAACATAAAAAACAGACAGATACAAAAAATATGAGATATTTCTACTCCCTATTGTTCATTTTTACAGAAAAACTAATAGCAAAAAAGTGGAGACAACAACAAATATCAAACAAAAAGACAAACAAAAATGCTACCATACTTAAACCTTCTAATGTTGTCTAAACAAAAGTTTAGACAGAATAAACGTACCCTTGGAAAATCAGATATTTGTTAGTTTTCCATTAGCTATGTACTGGGTCCACAAAAAACGGAATAGAAAAAAATCAGTAATATTGCACATGTTGGTAAAAATAAGTGAAAAAATACAGTGCACCAGAAATAATATATACTATGTATTAATATCTACCATGATAAGCCTTTCTGTACAAAAGGGTGTGACTTTTTTTCAATTTCTTTTATTTTTAAATACATATTCTGAATTAATCAAATTATAAATTTATTTTTAACTTTTGACTAAGGGTCTAGCTCTAGACTTGATTCTGGTGTCGGTTTCTATTTACATAGCTATTTACAAATCTAACAATTTTAAGTATTCATTGAAAATGAATCTTAAACTTTGATTATATACATCCTGTTGGAAAATGTGAAGTAGCGGTTACAGTTTTATAAAGGATGTTCTTCCATAATGGGAGAATCATCCCTAGAGGGTCTGGCCTGCTGGCCTGGAGTGAAGGTTGTCAAGGGAATGACTTTAATTGAATCATCACTAGGATGAAGTCTTTCAGACATGGCGTAAAACTGAGATCTTGTACTACCTTGTGCTCCCTGATCAAGAGAAAGTAGTCCATCAGGGCCAGCACCTTGCCCCCAACCTTGCTGCAGACCCATTTGTGGTTGTGCAGGGCTGCGATGGAGGGCAGCAGCCTGTGGCAGAGGAGGGCTGCAGTGGATTGCGGTAGCCTGTGCCAGGGGAGGGCTGTAGCGGTGGGCAGAGGCCTGTGCTGGTGGAGGGCTGTGGCGAAGAGCAGTAGCCTGTGCTAGAGGTGGGCTGTGGTGCAGAGTGGAGGTCTGTGCTGGTGGAGGGCTGTGGCACAGTGCAATAGCCTGGGTCACCGGCGGACTGTGGCAGAGCGCAACGGTCTGTGTCACTGGAGGGTTGCGCCGGCGAAGAGTGGTCTGCATCAGGGGCGGGCTGTGGCACAGAGCAGAGGTCTGTGCCTGTGAAGGGCTGGAATGGGTCAGAGAAGCTGGCATCCAGCAGGCATCAGAGTGGCCCAAGATGAGACATTCTTGAGTGCAGTTGTCAGAGGCCTCTTCCACGGTTGGTTGAACAGTTATTTCTGCAGCTGTTAGGGTGGGAAACGATAAAATTTATGTTTCAAAGGCATATGTTTAATAGCTACTTAAAATAATTCATATTGTTACAGGAACATTTAATAATCTATATATAAATGCATCAGAGACTTCTAATATTTTCACAATTGGTACTTGATTTGTCAAGAAATAATTCCTACAGTAACATAAATAACCAGGAGTGGGAGGATGGCATTTCATTTCTATAATTAGGATACTTTGGTTTAGTCTCCCAAATGTAGATATTTTAAATTGTGTTTGTGACCGTGAATGGAAGCTGTGGTCATTGATCTCTACACACAAGTCAGTTGAAATATGGTCCTAACACAAAGAGACGACATGAGTGAAACGAATGGAAAAACCAGTCACAGAAACATGTAATGAACTAACCAATTATAGCTAATGGTTTGGTTAAGAATCTAATTAATTAATCTGAGAATAAATCTAAGAATCAATTAGGTTAATATGAAAACATAGTTTGTTGAACTCTAAGATATGACTTTTAGTTTCAAGAATGAAATATAGCTATAATTATCTTAAAGACAATTGATTTCTGTATTCCTCATTTTCTGAAATCATGGCAAATCAGAGTTTAGCAGCATAATGGATTACAGATCCAAAATACTTAGCTCTAAACTATAATACTTTTTAAAACTCCTTTATAAGATTTCTGTAACATTTTCAAATGCCCATAGGTATCAAATATCAATAAGTATACCATACAAAGACTAGCCAAGTAAAGATAGAGTAGCTATATCAATATAAAAGTTGACTTTAGAGCAAAGAATGCTACTCGCGATAGTGAAGGATATTACATCATAACTTTTTTTAAAAAAGGTCACTTCTCTAAGGAGACATAACAATCTTAAAAGTTAAAAATATAATTCATGTTCCTATAAGTCCTCAACAGGATATAGAGTCCAGGTACTGTCATTATCCTATCACACTTAAAACCAAAGAATAGTATATATCAGAAGTGATTCTCATTAATAAGACTGATTTTCTCCATTAGATAACCATTTACTTTTCTTCATTTAGAAGGCACTTAAAAAATGTCCCTATGAGATTAACATTTAAAATATTCTATATGTTTACACAATTATATTTGAGAAGTATTTGGGAAGGTAGAGTTTTATATATTTGGGGTGACATTAAATCATAAAAGCATGCATGGAAATATATGAACATACATACAACTATACTTTAAAATAAAATTTAATTTCCTCACCATCAGAAAAGCAACTGATCTGGCAGCTTTAAATTTTACAACAAAAGAATACATCATAGTTTCAACATTGAGTTATTTGCCTCTTTATGATGAGGAAATAGATACCAAGTCATTTTCACTGAAATATATGATTTATAGAAATTCCTTTTTTAACAGCTTTATTGAGATATAATTCACATGCCATAAAGTTCACTCATTTAATAATTGAATAATTGAATTATTCATTTGAATAATTGAATCATTCATTATTCATTGAATAATTCAATGGTTTTTAGTATATTCACATAGCTGTGCAACTATCACCACAATCAATTTTGGGACATCCTTATCAGTCCCAAAAGAAACCTAGTATCCATTAGCAGTCACTGGTCACTTCCCCCCAAACTCCACAGCCCTAAGTGACCATTAATCTACCTTTTTCCTCTATAGATTTGCCTATTCTAGGCATGTAATATAAGTGGAATCCTTTAAATGAAGTCTTTTGTGACTGGCCTGTTTCATTTAGCATAATGTTTTTAAGGTTCACCCATGTTGTAGCATGTATCAGCACTTCAATTCTTTTTTTTTTATTTATTTATTTATTTTTTTTTTATTTTTTTCCTGAAACATTTATATTAACATATTTCCATACATATTTCCATACAAATACAAATATAAGATTTTTAGAAATTTCATGTAATGTCTGAAACATTTATATTAACATATTTCCATACAAATAACCCAATGAAAGTTTAGTATTAGTTGTTTTGTTTGTTTTTTTATACTGCAGGTTCTTATTAGGCATCAGTTTTATACACATCAGTGTATACATGTCAATCCCAATTGCCCAATTCAGCACACCACCATCCCCACCTCACCACAGTTTTCCCCCCTTGGTGTCCATATGACCATTCTCTACATTTGTGTCTCAACTTCTGCCCTGCAAACTGGCTCATCTGTACCATTTTTCTAGGTTCCGCATACATGCATTAATATACGATATTTGTTTTTCTCTTTCTGACTTACTTCACTCTGTATGACAGTCTCTAGATCCATCCATGTCTCAACAAATGACTCAATTTCGTTCCTTTTTATGGCTGAGTAATATTCCATTGTATATATGTACCACTTCTTCTTTATCCATTCGTCTGTTGATGGGCATGTAGGTTGCTTCCATGACCTGGCTATTGTAAATAGTGCTGCAATGAACATTCGGGTGCATGTGTCTTTTTGAATTACGGTTTTCTCTGGGTATATGCCCAGTAGTGGGATTGCTGGGTCATATGGTAATTCTATTTTTAGTTTTTAAAGGAACCTCCATATTGTTCTCCATAGTGGCTGTATCAATTTACATTCCCACCAACAGTGCAAGAGGGTTCCCTTTTCTCCACACCCTCTCCAGCATTTGTTGTTTGTAGATTTTCTGATGATGCCCATTCTAACAGGAGTGAGGTGATACCTCATTGTAGTTTTGATTTGCATTTCTCTAATAATTAATGATGTTGAGCATCTTTTCATGTGCTTCGTGGCCGTCTGTATGTCTTCTTTGGAGAAATGTCTATTTAGGTCTTCTGCCCATTTTTGGATTGGGGTGTTTGTTTCTTTGATATTGAGCTGAATGAGCTGTTTATATATTTTGGAGATTAATCCTTTGTCCATTGATTCATTTGCAAATATTTTCTCCCATTCTGAGGGTTGTCTTTTCGTCTTGTTTATGGTTTCCTTTGCTGTGCAAAAGCTTTGAAGTTTCATTAGGTCCCATTTGTTTATTTTTGTTTTTATTTCCATTACTCTAGGAGGTGGATCAAAAAAGATCTTGCTGTGATTTATGTCAAAGAGTGTTCTTCCTATGTTTTCCTCTAAGAGTTTTATAGTGTCCAGTCTTATATTTAGGTCTCTAATCCATTTTGAGTTTATTTTTGTGTATGGTGTTAGAGAGTATTCTAATTTCATTCTTTTACATGTAGCTGTCCAGTTTTCCCAGCACCACTTATTGAAGAGACTGTCTTTTCTCCATTGTATATCTTTGCCTCCTTTGTCATAGATTAGTTGACCATAGGTGCGTGGGTTAATCTCTGGGCTTTCTATCTTGTTCCATTGATCTATGTTTCTGTTTTTGTGCCAGTACCATACTGTCTTGATTACTGTAGCTTTGTAGTATAGTCTGAAGTCAGGGAGTCTGATTCCTCCAGCTCCATTTTTTTGCCTCAAGACTGCTTTGGCTATTCGGGGTCTTTTGTGTCTCCATACAAATTTTAAGATGATTTGTTCTAGCTCCGTAAAAAATGCCATTGGTAATTTGATAGGGATTGCATTGAATCTGTAGATTGCTTTGGGTAGTATACTCATTTTCACAATGTTGATTCTTCCAATCCAAGAACATGGTATATCTCTCCATCTGTTGGTATCATCTTTAATTTCTTTCATCAGTGTCTTATAGTTTTCTGCATACAGGTCTTTCGTCTCCCTAGGTAGGTTTATTCCTAGGTATTTTATTCTTTTTGTTGCAATGGTAAATGGGAGTGTTTCCATAATTTCTCTTTCAGATTTTTCATCATTAGTGTATAGGAATGCAAGAGATTTCTGTGCATTAATTTTGTATCCTGCAACTTTACCATATTCATTAATCAGCTCTAGCAGTTTTCTGGTGGCAGTTTTAGGATTCTCTATGTATAGTATCATGTCATCCGCAAACAGTGACAGTTTTACTTCTTCTTTTCCAATTTGTATTCCTTTTATTTCTTTTTCTTCTCTGATTGCCGTGGCTAGGACTTCCAGAACTATGTTGAATAATAGTGGTGAGAGTGGACATCCTTGTCTCGTTCCTGATCTTAGAGGAAATGCTTTCAGTTTTTCACCATTGAGAATGATGTTTGCTGTGGGTTTGTCATATATGGCCTTTATTATGTTGAGGTAGGTTCCCTCTATGCCCACTTTCTGGAGAGTTTTTATCAGAAATGGGTGTTGAATTTTGTCAAAAGCTTTTTCTGCATCTATTGAGATGATCATATGGTTTTTATTCTTCAATTTGTTAATATGGTGTATCACATTGATTGATTTGCGTATATTGAAGAATCCTTGCATCCCTGGGATAAATCCCACTTGATCGTGGTGTATGATCCTTTTAATGTGTTGCTGGATTCTGTTTGCTAGTATTTTGTTGAGGATTTTTGCATCTATATTCATCAGTGATATTGGTCTGTAATTTTCTTTTTTTGTAGTGTCTTTGTCTGGTTTTGGTATCAGGGTGATGGTGGCCTCATAGAATGAGTTTGGGAGTGTTCCTTCCTCTGCAATTTTTTGGAAGAGTTTGAGAAGGATGGGTGTTAGCTCTTCTCTAAATGTTTGATAGAATTCACCTGTGAAGCCATCTGGTCCTGGACTTTTGTTTGTTGGAAGATTTTTAATCATAGTTTCAATTTCATTACTTGTGATTGGTCTGTTCATATTTTCTGTTTCTTCCTGATTCAGTCTGGGAAGGTTATACCTTTCTAAGAATTTGTCCATTTCTTCCAGGTTGTCCATTTTATTGGCATAAAGTTGCTTGTAGTAGTCTCTTAGGATGCTTTGTATTTCTGCGGTGTCTGTTGTAACTTCTCCTTTTTCATTTCTGATTTTATTGATTTGAGTCCTCTCCCTCTTTTTCTTGATGAGTCTGGCTAATGGCTTATCAATTTTGTTTATCTTCTCAAAGAACCAACTTTTAGTTTTATTGATCTTTGCTATTGTTTTCTTTGTTTCTATTTCATTTATTTCTGCTCTGATCTTTATGATTTCTTTCCTTCTGCTAACTTTGGGTTTTGTTTGTTCTTCTTTCTCTAGTTTCTTTAGGTGTAAGGTTAGATTGTTTACTTGAGATTTTTCTTGTTTCTTTAGGTAGGCTTGTATAGCTATAAACTTCCCTCTTAGAACCGCTTTTGCTGCATCCCATAGGTTTTGGGTCGTCGTGTTTTCATTGTCATTTGTCTCTAGGTATTTTTTGATTTCCTCTTTGATTTCTTCAGTGATCTCTTGGTTATTTAGTAACGTATTGTTTAGCCTCCATGTGTTTGTCCTTTTTACGTTTTTTTCCCTGTAATTCATTTCTAATCTCATAGCGTTGTGGTCAGAAAAGATGCTTGATATGATTTCAATTTTCTTAAATTTACTGAGGCTTGATTTGTGACCCAAGATGTGATCTATCCTGGAGAATGTTCCGTGCGCACTTGAGAAGAACGTGTAATCTGCTGTTTTTGGATGGAATGTCCTATATATATCAATTAAATCTATCTGGTCTATTGTGTCATTTAAAGCTTCTGTTTCCTTATTTATTTTCATTTTGGATGATCTGTCCATTGGTGTAAGTGAGGTGTTAAAGTCCCCCACTATTATTGTGTTACTGTCGATTTCCTCTTTTATAGCTGTTAGCAGTTGCCTTATGTATTGAGGTGCTCCTATGTTGGGTGCATATATATTTATAATTGTTATATCTTCTTCTTGGATTGATCCCTGGATCATTATGTAGTGTCCTTCCTTGTCTCTTGTAACATTCTTTATTTTAAAGTCTATTTTATCTGATATGAGTATAGCTACTCCAGCTTTCTTTTGATTTCCATTTGCATGGAATATCTTTTTCCATCCCCTCACTTTCAGTCTGTATATGTCCCTAGGTCTAAAGTGGGTCTCTTGTAGACAGCATATATATGGGTCTTGTTTTTGTATCCATTCAGCCAGTCTATGTCTTTTGGTTGGGGCATTTAATCCATTCACGTTTAAGGTAATTATCGATATGTATGTTGCTATGACCATTTTCTTAATTGTTTTGGGTTTGTTTTTGTAGGTCCTTTTCTTCTCTTGTGTTTCCCACTTAGAGAAGTTCCTTTAGCATTTGTTGTCGAGCTGGTTTGGTGGTGCTGAATTCTCTTAGCTTTTGCTTGTCTGCAAAGCTTTTGATTTCTCCATCAAATCTAAATGAGATCCTTGCCGGGTAGAGTAATCTTGGTTGTAGGTTCTTCCCTTTCATCACTTTAAGTATATCATGCCACTCCCTTCTGGCTTGCAGAGTTTCTGCTGAGAAATCAGCTGTTAACCTTATGGGAGTTCCCTTGTATGTTATTTGTCGTTTTTCCCTTGCTGCTTTCAATAATTTTTCTTTGTCTTTAATTTTTGCCACTTTGATTACTATGTGTCTCGGCGTGTTTCTCCTTGGGTTTATTCTGTATGGGACTCTCTGCGCTTCCTGGACTTGGGTGGCTATTTCCTTTCCCATGTTAGGGAAGTTTTCGACTATAATCTCTTCAAATATTTTCTCTGGTCCTTTCTCTCTCTCTTCTCCTTCTGGGACCCCTAAAATGCGAATGTTGTTGCGTTTAATGTTGTCCCAGAGGTCTCTTAGGCTGTCTTCATTTGTTTTCATTCTTTTTTCTTTAGTCTGTTCTGCAGCAGTGAATTCCACCATTCTGTCTTCCAGGTCACTTATCCGTTCTTCTGCCTCAGTTATTCTGCTATTGATTCCTTCTAGTGTAGTTTTCATTTCAGTTATTGTATTGGTGATCTCTGTTTGTTTGTTCTTTAATTCTTCTAGGTCTTTGTTAATCATTTCTTGCATCTTCTCAATCTTTGCCTCCATTCTTATTCCGAGGTCCTGGATCATCTTCACTATCATTATTCTGAATTCTTTTTCTGGAAGGTTGCTTATCTCCACTTCATTTAGTTGTTTTTCTGGGGTTTTTTCTTGTTCCTTCATCTGGTACATAGCCCTCTGCCTTTTCATCTTCTCTATCTTTCTGTAACTGTGGTTTTTGGTCCACAGGCTGCAGGCTCGTAGTTTTTCTTGCTTCTGTTGTCTGCCCTCTGGTGGTTGAGGCTATCTAAGAGGCTTGATGGGAGGCTCTGCCATTTCTTTTTTTATTGTTCAAGATTACACTTTGTATGATTATACCACATTTTATTTATCCATTCATCAGTTGATGGACATTTGGGTTGTTTTTACTTTTTGGTTATCATGAGTAATGCTGTTATCAACATTGTATAAAAGTTTTGGGGTAGACACAGTTATTCATTTCTCTTGGGAGTGTACCTATATATGGAGTTGCTGAGTCATATGGCAACTCTATGTTTAATTTGAAGAAGTGCCAAACTGTTTTCCAAATTGGCTGCACAATTTTACATTGCCATCAGAAATACATGAAGGTTCCAATTCCTCTTCTCACTTTCTGCAAAAATTCAATTTGGATTTTGCAGATTTTGGTAAGGATTGTTTTGAATCTGAAGATCAATTTGTGAAGTATTGAACTTTAAGAGTATTAAATCTTCCTGTCTTTGAACATGGGATGTCTTTCCACTTATTTATATCTTTAATTTCTTTCAATAGTTATTTCAAAATTTTCAGAGTAAAAACCTTGCACTTCTTTTGTTGAATTTGCTCTTAAGTATTTTATTCCATTGCAAATAGAATTGTTTTCCTAATTTCTTTTTTGGAATGTTTATTGCTAGAGTATAGAAATACACTTGATTTTTATATATTGCTCTTAAAGCCTGTAACACTGCTGAGCTTGATTATTAGTTTTAATAGGTTTTTAGTGGATTTTGCAGGATTTTCTGTATACAAGATCATATCATCTGCATATAGAGATGGTTTTGCTTCATTCTTTGCAGTATGAATGCCTTTTATATACTTTTTTGTCTAAGTGTCCTGGCTCAAACCTCCAGTATAATGTTTAATAGCAGTGATGAAAATGGACATCCTATGTCTTATTCCTGATACTAGGGGAAAACAGAGTATTTCACCATTAAAGTAGTTTCTAATTTCTCTTGTGATCTCTCCTTTGACCAATTGATTATCTAGCAATGTGTGATTTAATTTTCCCATACCTGTTAACTTTCCAAATTTCTTTCTTTTATTTCTAATTTCATTCCATTGTGGCCAGAGAATATATTCTGTGTGAATGCAATTCTTTCAATTTATTGAGACTTGTTTTATAGCGTAGCATATAGTCTATCCTGTACAATGCTGCATGTGCACTTGAGGAGACTATGTATTCTGCTCTTATTGGCTGGAGTGTTCTGCAGATGTCTGTTAGGTCTAATTTATTTAGAGTGCTGATCACTTCTTCTATTTCCTCTGTGGTCTCTTACATGGTTATTCTTTCTATTATAGAAAGTGGAATATTGAAATCTCCAACTGTTATTATTGAATTGTGTATTTCTCCCTTCAATTATGTCAGTTTTTGCTTCATGATTTTTAGAGCACTGTTGTTAGATGCATATGTGTTTATAATTGTTATATCTTCCTGATTATTTGACCATTCTATCATGATAAAATATCCCTCTTTATCTCTAGTAACATTTTAAAAGTTTTTTTAATTTAAATAAGTCTGATATTAGTGTAGTCACTCTATCATGATTTCTGTGTGCATGATATAACTTTTCCATCATTTCATAATTAATCTATCTGTATCTTTGAAACTAAGGCCTGCATCCTGTAGGCATACATTTGGATTTGATTTTTTAATTCAGTGTTATAATTCTGCCTTGTTTGGGGTTTCTAATCAATTCATTTTCAATGTTATTATTGATATAGTAGATTTATATCTACCATTTTACTTTTTGTTTTCTATGTGTTTCATGTATTTTTCTGTTCCTCTATTCCTCCTTTACAGCTTCTTTTGCATTAGGTGAATACTTTCTAGTTTAATGTTGTAATTCTTACAATGATTTTTGACTACATATGTATATATAATATATAGTGTATATAATGTTACATGTAAATATGTATACTTATTTATACATGCATATGTGCATGCATGTGTGTGTGTGTATGTCATTCTCTTACTGGTCTTTAGATCATGTGGTCTTAACTTATTACAATTACTTCAGATTTATTATACATTAATTCCAGTGAGATATAGAAATATTACTCCTATATACCTATATTTGCTCTCCTCTTTATTGTGCCATTTATATATATATATATATATATATATATGTATATATATATATATACATATATATATATAAAACACCTATGTATGTACAAATTCAATATATTGTTATAATTATTACTTTATGTATTATTTGTTTTAATGAAGCTGAAACAAGGATGGGCGTGCAAGTTTTATAAATAATTATCAACTATTTTTTACTAACCTTCTTATTTGCCATTTCTGGTTCTCTTCATTTGTTTGCTTGTTTCTGTGTATTTTGAGTTACCATCTGATGTTGTTTTGTTACTCCAATTCAGTTTTGCTCCTACCCACCCCTTTTATGCTGTTATTGTCATATATATGTGTGTGTGTGTGTGTATATATATATATGTATAAATTATATATATATATAATTTTAATAATGCTGTTATCAATGTATGTGTACAAATATATTTGAGCCCGTTTCAGTTGTTTGGGGTATATATCCAGGGATGAAATTACTAGGTTATATGGTAATTCTATGTTTAATTTTGTGTAGGATCACTATACATCTTCTATAGCAGCTGCACCATTTTATATTCCCACCAGCAATACACAAGCGTTCCAATTTCTCTACATTCCCCTTGAAACTTGTTATTTTCTGTATGTGTGTTTGTGTTTTTAATAACTGCCATCCTAATATGTGTGAAGTAGCATCTCACTGTGGTTTTGATTAGCACTTCCCTAATGACTAGTGATGTGCAGCATCTTTTCATGTGTTTATTGGCTATTTGTATACTACATTTGGAGAAGTGTCTTTTCAAGTTTTTTGTTCATTTTTAAACTGGGTTGTTTGAGTGTTTGTTTTGGTGTTGTTAGAATTCTCTTTATATTCTGGATATCAGTCCCATATCAGATATATGATTTGCAAATATTTTCTCCCGTTCTGTGGGTTTCCTTTTCATTCTGTTGACAGGATCATTGTTGTACAAAAGTTTTTAATTTTGATACAGCCCAACTTATCTATTTTTTTTTTATTGCTTGTGCTTTTGGTGTCATACCCAAGAAATCTTGCCAAATCCAATGTCATAAAGTTTTTTCCCCATATTTTTTCTTGTAAGATTTTTATAGTTTTACCTCTTACATTTAAGCCTTTGATCCATTTTGAGTTAAATTTTGTGTATGGTATATGGTAAGGGTGCAACTTCATTCTTTTGCAAGTGGATATCCAGTTTTCCCAGCACTATTTGTTGTCTTCTAGTTGCTTAATGGCAGCCATTCATATTGCCCCTTCTTCTCAAAAGATCTATTTCTATATATTTAAACAAGCATCTTTCAAGTTTTAGAAGTCTAATTTATTAGGAACCATCCACCTTCTGAATTCACTTGCTGTCACTCTGTCTCTAGTTAAGCATTAACTTTACCAAGTGAAATCAATAATTTCCTACTAGATAGCTTTCATCCACAGAGAATAAAACAAAGCATGCTAAGAACTGAATTCAATGCTAACATTTTGACTAACAAAATTAGAGAGTTCTTGAAAACTTGGGAAATTAAGTAACAAATACATACAGAATTGAAGACAAATTAAAAAGCCAAAAGGTAAGGGTTTTTAAAAAAAAATCATTATGCATATAAAATATTGTAGTGGTTTTCACAATTTGACAGATTTTCTGAAGAGTTTGGAAACTAGCTGACACATAATATTTTAGATGGATGGATGATACTTCACATAAAGTGCTTCCAAAAAATGTGGTGGAACAATGTAATATTATTGTTCAAATGATATTTACTATAAAATATAGGTAATTAAGTACATGTCTAGAGCTTTTCTCAAAAATTCACCTTGACGATAATCCAAAACATCTTTTTTTTAATTTTATCACTTAACTTTAATTGACTTATAGTGGATAAACCACATAAGTACTAATTGAATAGAGACTCTGCCAATTTGGTAGCAGAGTTTTAATAAATGACCAGAAACATTGATATTATTTGTCCTTAAAAATACTCTGTCTTGTCCTTTAAGTAATGGGTATTGCTATAGTTAGTAACATTCATGACTTGAAAAAAACCTATTCACAAGCTACAACAAACAGAAAACATATATCCAGAACTACTAAATGTAATTATACCCAATTAGATGAACAGGAGATTGTTCACAATATGTGTGTGTGTCTGTGTGTGTGTGTGTGTGTGTGTGTAAAATTTATAAAAAGTCACGTTTTTAGCTAAATGTTTTTAATCTCAGAATTCAGAATACCTTGGTGAAAATCCTAGTTTTAATTAAAACAAGTTTTATAATAAACTTCATTGTTGTATCTCTAAGTGCATAAAAATCCACCAACTACTAGAGAATCAATATTAAATAAAAGCACAAAAACAGAAGTGTAATTAATATTCTGAGTTTCTATTTGAATGAATGCTACTAAAATATTCTTTTAAGTATTTTTTTTTAGTGGGCTATACAGTCTCCCTTAATACTATCGATACCATTTAATTAACTTAATGAACTATTTCCCAAAGAGAGAGTACAAGTCAAGCACAGAATAACTCAGTGCAAGTTCAGAATCACATTCGTTGTGAATTAGTGGAGTTCAAATTAATTACACTTAAAACAACATTCTCTGAGGGTTTCTGTAACTCATTAATAACATTTAACTTTGAAGAAATAAATATTCTTCCTAAGGAAATATATTATCCTCGTAAAGCACCAAAATACCCTTTGGATATCACAGTAATCTTCTATAGGGAAAATGTGATGTAGTCATATAGTTGATCATTTTATCATGTTGAAAAGGCAACTTGAACTAAAGTTATGAGTCAAGTGATGGCCAAAATTCTGCCAATATGCACCTCAATCGAGTATACTGGGAAAATGGAATATATAACAGGGTAATAAAAATACCTATCTATAAAGAATATATTGCAAAGGAGACAGACCCAATATCTCTCTTTGGAAATCACTTACAAGACAACTGTTACCATCTGCAGTTGTTGAGAAGGAGTGAGGAAAAATGACAGAATATTGAAATATATTTTTAGCACAATGAAATTAAGATCACTGTTAGAGTGTAATCCATCTGTTTTGTCTCAGAAAGAAAATGTGCTCTTATGAGGTTAAATAAATTCATTTGGATATTCTTTTCCTTTGTTCTAAATGCTTACACTTATTTGACCTTTAAATTGCTTTTGAGAACTATCTGTTAACTCATATTTATTTAATTGGCGGATATATATATTTCAAGAAATAGAGGAACAAATTCCAGTCTTTCAGAGTTCAGATAACAAGTTCATAGATGTGATTAAATGTGCTCTGGTTATGCTCCTTATCATTCTCTAACCTTTATCAATTTGAAGACAAATGCATATTTTATAGACATTTTCCTTAGTGCTATTCCAGAACTTAATAGAATCTTCATTATACAAAAATCTCCAAACTGTTCCATTTAATGTATCTGTTAATCTCTGGTAGCAAATTACACATGATAGAGTTCTTATACAGATCATTTGATTAGTTTTCAAAGCTGACCTCTCATGAAAAAGAATATGATATTGTTATAAATTTGCTTTGGTCTTTCTTCCTCTTGCTCTTTCAGTAGCTTCCCAATTGTACCACTGAAGATTTTCAGTGTCATGTTTTAGGGGAATACTGTGTTGTAACTGATACATCTATTTCAGCAAATAATTTTTACTGTCCTCAATTGTTCATCATTTGGTCTTCCCAAGTGAATAACTGGGAAATTTATGACTTGCCTAATGGGTTGACAGTTCAGAGTTTGGTTTAATGTGGTCCAAATGCCTAGTAAAGGTATTTGGGACATTCAACTCAGATTTTCACTTTTTATTTAAAGTTTTGTGTGATTTAAAGTTCCCCTAATATTGTTGAAGATAATCTGTTGCAACTTGATACCTTCAATCTATTCATGTAAGTGAACTAGTCAGAGTAGCAAAAGGACACACTAGAAACAAATATGATAAGATGAGTGATCCTATTTTCACCTGACATCTCTCCAATATCCACTGAGATTTGTTGGGAACAAATTGAGTAAAGTTACCGTCACCAAAATAATAATTTGGGCCCATATGAGTAAGCAAACATCTGGAAATAGGTGGGGTTGGAAAGCTTACTATGAAAATATCGTTAGAGTTGGCTACCTTATAGCTACAAATATATCTATACATTTTTATGTTAATAAACTGTTTATTCTACACCAGACCTTTAATCAATCCATGGTTCCATAATCATATATTAGTTCTGAATTTAGACTCCCCAGAGTTTTATTCCTATATAACTTAAAGTCTAAATTAGTTACCTAGCTTAACAAAGAACAGGTTTTAAATTAAGCAAATCCTTAATATTAACAACCTAGGATTGCATTTACAGTAAAATGATGAAAGAAGCAAAATTCTCACACAATGAAACTGTCTATAATTACACAGATACTTTTCATATTTCAAAACACTGCAAATACATGAAGACATAGCTCACAATATCAACAACCATCAAACAATAAGTGACTTTCATTTGCTATAGCATTTCTGATTAATCAACAAGTGTAGCAGTTTTTATATTATCAGGTTATTGGGACCTCAGCGAAACAATGGTGACAACCTTACACTGGTTCAGTTAACAATAGTCACTAAGAAGAGTCTTCCTTTCCCCTTTAAAAGTAGTATTTGATGAAAATAACAATTCAAACCTGGTAAAAGAAGAAAATCTTCGGAATTACCACAGCAGCCAAAAATAATCTCATGGATCAAATCACTGAATAAATTTTGTTTCATGTCTATCTGCAATACTTTGAAAGAATTAAAACTTATTTGTTAATATTAATTGATATACTTTAATAAAATGAGCTGTGATATCTTTCATTACAAAATTCTGTGACATATTCCGCATCATGTGACTGTAAAATATTTTAAACACCCAAATCTATGCAAAACTAAGACAGAATGCAGGTAAATGCCAAATTTTTAATTACTTTATTCTTTTATATTTTATCATATTGAAATAGTGCACACATACTTGATGAAGAGGCAATGACACTTTGATGCAAAACATTATCACGCTAGGAGTGTTGTGATGCAAAGTATACTTCACAAAGCACTAATTGTATTTGGCTTTTGAAATTGGAAAGTAAAACATTTTCATTTTTTCTGGGGGATTAGCAGAGAATTTTTTATTATTCTTTAGAACTTTGATTTATAGCGTGAACTTAATATCTACAAGTCCAAAGCAGAACAAGGCCATTGCCTTAGTGTGACTTTTAACTTTTTTTAGTTTAACGAAGAATCTATCAGACTTATAGATTCTCCTTTTGGAAGATGGAAAAAGGGACTTTTGGTCTATGGCCACAGACACTATGAAAATCATACAGAATTATTAATTACCAATAAATGTAGCCAATGCCTTTCATCCAATAATCTTGGCCTATTTGTGCTAACGAAGTGGGCTTGGTAATAACTATTGTTATTCTATAAAGCAGGAAGCCTGTGTTTATTTAGACTGGGAAAACTGGGACACACCTGCCTTGTGTAAGAACTCACTTGGCAAAATCTTCACACTTCAGTTTTAACCCATTTTTTAAATATATCTTACAAGAAATAGAAATTGTTCTCTCCATTTAAAAATTAATAATGCTACCATTATAAACTTCCCCTACTATAAATTCTGGGAGTTTCTTACAAGCGTGCTAGGTCCTTCGAATAATGAGTTTTTTTAGAATACTGAATCATTAATAATAATAAATGCTGTCCAATGTATTTGTTAACAAAGACTATTACAGTTAAACATGTTAATATACGTTATTACAGAGACTCATAGGTGACTATTAACACAAAATCAGTCATGATATTTTGGGATTATTTGGGGAAATATTTGTTCATAAATTTACTATTAGTTACTTATTCAAGAACTATATTTTGCAAAAGCAATAGTTAATGTTATTGCTTCTAGGCCTTTTGGCTAAGATCAAGTGAAGAGTTAATTTTAGTGACTAAAGAGATATGTAATCAAGTAATTAATATTTTAAAATGTAATTGATAGTTTTTAAAATATGCCATTTAAATATGCCTTTCAACACAATCTACAGTATTGGTGTCTTTGACTTTGACATAAAGAATAAGAAGTACAAGAAAAAATATATTCAAAGGTACTGAAAAAGTACCATTTCATGCTTATTAAAAAACTAAGTCTGTCATATATAATACTATGTAATGCTGTTAAAAGATATACATAGAAAGAAAACTCAGATATCTAAATTACTTTGGACATTCCATTTAAATAATTTTGTTTCTATAAAACTGATTTTTATACTGAAAATATATACAACAGAGAAAGTGTGAGCTATTACTATCATCATTGCTAGCCATTTACAATCTGAAGAAGAGAAAGGATTTCTTCCCCTAATGATGCTCTTTGAATAGGACACTAATAAGAGCAAGGATAAACAGTAGTGGCACCAGATATTCCCACTGCTGGGATCACCTCTAGGTTATTCTAAGCTAGGATTTGGAAATGTCAATGTATATAATGAAACAAACGTGAAAACATTTATTCTATGGTAACTTTGAATAAATTGATTCAAATGTGAGAGAAGTCATGCAAACTTTCTCTAGTGGAAATATTCTTACTCCTGTTACAATGTTTATGAACTATTACCCATAATATAGGTGGGTATGAATTAACCATTTGGCATTCAGTATTACATATTACTTGAATGCAATTTTCAATAAATTCTAATTTACCTCAGCCAAACAGGCATGTGAACATTTATCCAGTATTTTGTATTTTAATTAGTCAAACTCAATATGTTCCTGGTGTCAATATGCTGATTGTCTTTGAGCAAGAGAGAAGAAAAAAATGTTGCTTTTCTTTTTTGAAGCAGAGAATGCCTGGTATTTGCTTTTCTATTTGTGCTTGTATTGATTTGCGTATTCTTTAGAGGTAGGTCATTGAAAAAACAATGCTTTATATAATTTTACAGTAATAATGCAAGTACATTTAATTGGTCAAGAGATAAAGCTAATTGCTTGCTTTTATTAATGCAGATATCATAACTGTACTGTAAATGACATATGGAGATTTTCTTTCAAATTGTTTTTTTTGAAATGGCAACTGGTGCTCCAGTTGTATTAGGCATACTATGGATTCAATATTTTTGATCTGTACAAATTTATATCTGTTTTGTAATGAGGAGCATTAGAATGTTTGTACAGATACATTTTGTAATGAGGAGTTTTGTAATGAGGAGCATTAGAATGAGGAGTTTTGTGAAGTTTTGTAATGAAGAGCATTAGAATGTTTGTACAGATATAAGATGGACAAGCATTAATCAAATTTAGTCTAATGAACTATAACTTTGATGTTTGCACTGCAGACAACCTGTATTTGAATTACTCTGTACAACATTTCAAAGGTAAGTGTATGTGCTATAAAAACATATAGAGAGGGCTTCCCTGGTGGCGCAGTGGTTGAGAATCTGCCTGCTAATGCAGGGGACACGGGTTCGAGCCCTGGTCTGGGAAGATCCCACATGCCACAGAGCAACTGGGCCCGTGAGCCACAATTACTGAGCCTGCGCATCTGGAGCCTGTTCTCCGCAACAAAAGAGGCCGCAATAGTGTAAGGCCCGCGCACCGCGATGAAGAGTGGCTCCCGCTTGCCGCAACTAGAGAAAGCCCTTGCACAGAGACGAAGACCCAACACAGCCATAAATAAATAAATAAATAAAGAACTGATTGAAGGACTTTATTTGGAAATACAAATATATGTTTAAAAAAACATATAGAGAATCATAGAGATAGTGTTCATTTAAACAACAATCTTATCTTTCTTCACAGCAAACTAAAGTTTAATTAACAATATAGATAAATAAACTGTTATGTAATAGACTAATCATATATTTCTTACAAAGTGGCTGAAGATATGGAGGAAAAAAAATAAGATTTCTTAAAATGTACTTAATCCAAATATATGTATGTAATCTGTGAATGACAGCCAATTTAACTACTCCATTTAAGAGGAAGATGATAAATAAGGCATAGGTTGTGTGTGTGTCTGTGTGTGTGTGTGTGTGTCTGTGTGTGTGTGTGTGTGTGTGTAAAATAGGTAGGATGTGATTGTGGTGGCCATGGAAGAGAGAGCACAATATCCATGGAGGTCTGGGGACGATAGAAATGAGTGAAGAAAAGGAGAGATATAGGTACAGGGAGATTTGCAGGGAGCTAGTGTGAACAGTCCTTTGGACAGTTAATTGGAACCTTAAGTGAAGAGGAAGGCCCCGGAGGCAGTACCCTTTCTCAATTGAGGGAAATGAACCAAAAATGATCCCTGATAAATGGACACGGAAATAGATGAAGCATGTTCATTGTATGTAGGCTGGCAGATTAAGATAGAATAAAAAGCAACATTCCCTGAATTAAGCAGCATACTTATTTCAATACATTTTTCCTAAAATTGCTTTTCCTCACTATTAACATGTATCCTCCCCCACATACGGATTTTATTGTACACACATACACAACTTAAGTGCGATTCAGTACATACACATGAACTTTCTTTTACTAAGAAAGGAAGAAAGGATTAACCTCATATTCTTATTCTATTTTTAACTCATTAAGTTTTCTAGTGATTCAGTTGCACATAGGATCTAAAGATGGACCTGCATTTATTCACTATAGCAACAAAACTTACTATGTTACTGGGGTGAATTACAAAGACATATTTCTAAATGTTAAAGAAACCATGAATTCCCAAGAAATACTTCATTCCCTAATATTTATCTCACATTTTATATATTGTTAGATTTGTTTTGCTAATATTTTAAAAGGACTTTGTGCCTATATTCATGAGGAATATTGTTTGTAGCTTTTTTATTCTTTTCCTTTTTATTTCATACTGTCTTTTCCTGGTTTTTGGTGTCAGAATAATGCTGGTCCCTTAAATGAGTTGTAAAACATTCCTTCTTGTATTTTTTGAAAAAGTCTGTGTAGAATTGTTATTCTTTCTTCTTTAAACATTTTTGAAAATTCACCTTTGAGACTCTCTGGGCTTGATGTTTTCTTTGTGGGAAGATTTTCAGCAAAAAAAGTAAATTCCTTTAATGGATATAGAACTGTTCAGATTGTATATTTTCTTCTTGAGAGAGTTTTGATAACTTGTGTCTTTCAAGGAATTTGTTTATTTCTTCTAAGTTGTCCAATTTGTTGGAAAAAAGCTGTGCTTAACTATTCTCTTATTTTTTACTATCTGTAGGATCTTTGGAGATGGCTCCTCTTTTTTTCCTGATATTGGTTGATTGACTTTTGTTCCCTATCTTTTTTCTTGGTTGCTTTAGCAAGGGGTATATCAGTTTTATTAAAGTTTTCAAAGGACAAGTTTTGACTTGTTCATTTTCATTAATGTCTGTTTTCTATTTTGTTGGGTTATGCTTTTTTTCTTTATTACGTCCTTCTAATTACTTTGGGCTTATTTTGTATTTATTTTCTAGCTTAAGTTAGTATCTTGGGACGTTAATTTTAGACCTCTCTTTTTTTCTAATATAAGCATTTAAAGCTTATGTTTCCTCTGAGAACAGCTTTAGTTATTTGCATCTCATTAATTTTGATATATTGTATTTTTATTACAATTCAGTTTGGAATAGTTTCTTAAACTTCTTGATTTCTTCTTTTTCTCATTAAAGTATGTTGTTTAAATTCCAAATATTGTGATTTTTCCTAGGTATCTAATTGTTATTTATAGTTTAATTCCATTAAGTTCAATAAATATATTGTGTGCTTTCAATCCTTTGAAATTTATTAAGATTTGTTTTATGGTCCAGCAAATGGTCTACCTTGGTGAATGCACTATGTGCATTTGGAAAACAATTCATATCCTGCAGTTTTAGGATGTAGTATTCTGTATGTAATTATCAAGTAGGTGAATGTGGTTGATTGTGTTGTTTGGATCCTCTATTTCTTACTGATTTTTTTTTTAATCTACTTGTTCTGTCAATTGCAAAGAGAATGATGTTTAAAATCTCCTACTATTTATGGGATTACCTATTCCTTGTTTTAATTTCATCATTTTTGCTTCACATATTTTGAAGAAATTAAGTGCATACCCATATAAGATTAATATATTTTCCTAATGAATTAACACTTTTATAATTATGAAATAGTCTTCTTTATTTTTGGTAACACTTTTTGTCTTGAAGTCTATTTTTCTAATATTAGCATGGCTACTCTGGCTCCTCATATTTACTGTTCAATTTATATATCTTTTCCCATCCATTTATATTCAAATTATCTATATCTTTGTATTTAAAATGCATCTCTTCTAGACAGCATAAAGTTGGATTTTGCTTTCTGCCTTTATTTAGAGTGTTTACTTTGTTAACATTTAATGTAACTATTGATATAATTTAATTTGGTTTCCCATTTTATTGTTAATTTTCTGCTTGTCCTCTATTTTTCTTAACATCTGTTCCTCTTTTTCTGCCTTCTTTTGGATTATTTGAATTTTTAAGATTTCCTCTTTATTTATTGGCTTTTTAGCTATATGTCTTTGCATTTTTTTAGTGATTGCTCTAGGAATTAGAATGCATATTCTTAAATTTTTACAATCTACTTAAAATTAATGTATTGTTAAAAAATTATTCTGACATTTGTTAAAACTATAAGGAAGGCTTCATTCAAGACACTGTCATAGGTGTGGTGTGAAGACAATTTCAATAGAGGAGAGAGATTGAGCTCTTCTCTGAATACAGTAAAGACAGATGAGGACTTATAGTCAAGGAGAAGAGAGAGGGGGAGATGGATGGGGAGATGGAAAATTACTAAGAGGAGACATCAAGGGTAGGGAGATTCTTGATAAACCAATTCAACAGAATTCTTGCTGAAGGCAGGCCTGAGTAATCAAATATCGAGGGTGTGGGATTCTCTCTAAACTGAATTTTCAGGACTTGACAGGTGAAAGAGAGGGCCCAAAGATGAGATCTAGTCAAAAAGAGGGCTCAGAGGAGCCTGTCTAAAGTTTGGTGAAGGAGAGAGTCTTTGTCAGTACCACTGAACATAAAATGTAGTAATTTACTGTGTTTACTGTGACATATTATTTGGAGAACAATACCAAAATATAGAGTATTAAGCAAGAATTTGTAAACTTTTCCACATAACGATGTTTTTAACTACCCACTTTGTCATTCTTCTACAGATTTCTTCTGGAAGAGACTTAAAGAATATTATTTCTTTATTAAAAGAAAGAAAGTTAATATTGGGGAGGAAGAAAAGTATTTGATAAAAACGGTTCTGATAATTGGATAAGGAAAATCTGAAAATATTAATTATATTTATAATTTAAATCAATTATTTAAAGTGTCTATGTTTTCTCTTTATCACTTTTCTGGGCAGATTGAGCAGTGACTCAATAGTAATCATGATATTAAATCCTGCAGGCACATTACAAGAAAGACATTACAATGTTATTGTAGTTAATACAAATATAACAGTTAACAGAGAATATTCCAAGACCATGTTCTTATATTCAACCCAGAGGATTTTAACAGTGCTTCTTGACTAGGATTGCCAGATTTGACAAATAAAAGTACAAGTTGCCTAGTAGAGTTTGAATTTTATATAAACTCCAACTATTAGTGTAAGTATGCCTCATGAAATATTTAGATCTACTTATGCTAAAAAAAAATGTTGTTTATCTGAAATCCAAATTTATCTGGGCATCCTGTATTTTACCTGGCAGTCCTATTCTTGATATGATGCTCTAATGTATCCATGAATTTTCTGTAAGTGCACAATAACCACAAACAACATCAATGAGAATTTATTTGCTTTCAATCAGATGCTAAAAAGATAACCTAAGTAACCCTTGTGTATGCATAATAGGTAAAAATTTTAAAGAATAAACTTATCATATATTTCTTATATACATCCTAACATTATAAACCATATACCTTGTGGGGGAAGAGAAGAACAACCTTCTCAATATTAAATTCTTCAATTTAAATCCCAGGTCTTGAAAAACACTCTCTTTTTTAACATATTAAACCAGCTCTGCTCCCTACTCTCAGAAAAATTCCTTTCGTTTTTTAAGGAATACAGGATATTATTTTAGCAAAGACCTGTTGAGCAATTAATATTTATTTGGTTCTAATATTTCTGATATTGATAGAGGCTAGACCATATACAAAAATTTTGGTAAATTTGTTGCTTTTCATTTTGTGGCGCAATCTACTTTAGTTTATGTCTAAAAAAAAGATGTTTAAGGAGGCACATTCAGTTATTCTGGTCATCTTAATATTAACTAATAAATTATTATTCATTTATGAATATTACTGTGCTAATTCAAAGTTAGCAGGAGTGAAGATGTGAGAGCCTTGCTGAAGGCAGTCATGGATTTATACTGAGATAGTCACACTTTCTTGCTTGGCCCTGCCTGTGACCAAGGATCCACATTTGTAAGAAAGACAAACCAAATATTAAATTTTTATTACATGAATTGCAGGAAGATTTTTGAGCTACTGTACAATAAAAATGTGTTTTAAACGCAAGGGATAATATGTACCTATATTATTTATTTTTACAAAAGCTATTAAAAGTAAAATTGTACCTTAACAAGTCAATAAGTATGACGTATGTCTATATTTTTGCATTTTTTCCTAAAGTGTTGCAATTTCAACCCAAAATACATTTTCCCCAAGGTTTGAATCATCTGTCAATTTCACAGAGCAATCATTATATATTTGAAATATGAAAATATGCAGATTTTTGAATTAGACATTTTATGATATTGTGTGGTTACATAAGTTGTAAAATGAAACTCACTATTAAAACTACTTAGAATATTTTATCAAATCAATTTAAGACATAGTCAATATACTATTATAGTACTCTTTTTTGAAAATAAGCTTTATACCTTAATGATTACATATTAAAAAGTTTATTATAGCTCTGTGGTGATTCATCCTATTTACTCAGGTAAAAAAATATATATTTTCAAAACCTAAATTGCTCTGACAATATTACACCTCTAGGAACAATACAATGCAGGTAGTTTTCAATATTCAACTAACGTGTTTATTCCCAGCTAGTCTTGCCAATTATTTATAATATCATAGAGATAGTAAAATGTAATTGAAATCTACTTTATGTCCCTTAACTGAGTATATTTCGTATATCATATAATTTAGAAAATTTTATTAGATTCCATTAGTCATGTTCCAAAGGCTACAAAAACAACAAATATGAAACATATATTGGCATTTATAACACCAGCGCCTAACATTCACACCTTTCAAAATAATGATAGAATAGATGCCATACATATGCATTTGCATACATGCATATGTTTTCCCACAATTAATTTGTATTTTGTAGTTAATATCTTATTGTTATGGGCTTTTTAAAGTTTGTTTTATATAAATTTTGGATGGTAACTGCATATATTATCAAATATAATAATTCCTTTCATTTAAAAAAAAAATACACGTTGTTTCTCAAAGAAAATTTAGATCATTTTCTATAAATTAAATGAAAATCAACAGAGTGATAGATTACATTTATTTATACAAGAGTGTGAGTATAAATTGGTGTAGGTAGATATGAATGTTTTAAAATATATGGTAATGACTTACACAATAAAAAGGGTAAAAAACAATGACATATTTTGATTATTGGTTAGTTGCACCAGAAAGTATAAACATAAAATGAAACATTCCATGAAGCAACAATTCAGTATTTTAAATGAAGAGAAAATGTGTAGTCAAACTGACAAATAGAAATAATATGAGTGCTACAATTTTCACATCAATCTAAGGAAAAAAATGTTTTCAATTACAGTCTTTTTAATCCTATGTGATAAAGAAAATTATTTCAAATGTGTAATAATTTTAAATAGTATAATCCAGTTTTCACTGTGCCCCTATCAAATCTAACAGTGTAAAAGTGTGCTTCTGAGTAATGTATATCTTCTAGCATTTCTGAAAAACAGTTGAAAGGTTTTGTGTTAGAAAAGTGGTGAGAGATTGGCTCAAGATGGCAGAGTAGAAGGATGTGCACTCACTCCCACTTGCAAAAGCACCAGAATCACAACTAACTGGTGAATAATCATTGACAGAAAGACACTGGAACTTACCAAAAAAGATAGCCCACATCCAAAGACAAAGGAGAAGCCACAATGAGACGGTAGGCAGGGCACAGTCACGATAAAATCAAATTCCATAATTGGTGTTTGTGCAACTTACAAACTGGAGAACAATTATACCACAGAAGTCCACCCCTGTAGTGAAGGTTCTGAGCCCCACGTCAGGCTTCCCAACCTGGCACTCTGGCAATAGGAGGAGGAATCCCCAGAGAACTGGACTTTGAAGGCCAGTGGGATTTTATTGCAGGACTTTGACAGGACTGGGGGAAACAGAGACTCCATGCTTGGAGGGCACACACAAAGTAGTGCATGCACCAGGAGCCAGGTGGAAGGATCAGTGACACCATAGAAGACTGAACCAGACCTACCTGCTAGTGTTGGAGGGTCTCCTGCAGAGGCGGGGGGCAGCTGTGGCTCACCACGGGGACAAGAACACTGGCAGCAGAAGTTCAAGGAAGTATTCATTAGCTTGAGCCCTCCCGGAGTCCACCATTAGCCCAACCAAAGAGCCTGTAGGCTCCAGGGCTGGGTCCCCTAAGGCCAAACAACCAACAGGGAGGGAACACAGCCCCACCCATCAGCAGACAAAGGATTAAAGTTTTACTGAGCTCTGTCCACTAGAGCAACACCCAGTTCTACCCACCACCAGTCCCTCCCATCAGGAAGCTTGCACAAGCCTCTTAGATAATCTCATCCACCAGAAGGAAGACAGCTAAAGCAAGAAGAACTACAATCCTGCAGCCTGTGGAACGAAAACCACAATCACAGAAAGATTGTCAAAATATAAAGGCAGAGGACTATGTCCCAGATGAAGGAACAAGATGAAACCCTAGAAAAACAACTAAATGAAGTGGAGATAGGCAATCTTCCAGAAAAAGAATTCAGAATAATGATACTGAAGATGATCCAGGACCTCAGAAAAAGAATGAAGGCAGGATCCAGAAGATGCAAGAAATGTTTAACAAAGACATACAAGAATTAAGGAACAAACAAATAGATATGAACAATACAATAACTGAAATGAAAAATACACTAGAAAGAATCAATAGCAGAATAACTGAGGCAGAAGAACGGGTAAGTGACTGGGAAGACAGAATAGTGGATATCTCTGCCGTGTAACAGAATAAAGAATTAAACGGAATGAAGACAGCCTAAGAGACCTCTGGGACAACATTAAATGCACCAACATTGGCATTATAGCAGTCCTAGAAGGAGAAGAGAGAGAGAAAGGACCCGAGAAAATATTTGAAGAGATTATAATAGAAAACTTCCCTAACATGAGAAAGGAAATAGACACCCGAGTGCAGGAAGTGCATAGAGTCTCAGACAGGAGAACCCAAAGAGAAACACGCCAAGATACATAGTAATCAAATTGAGAAAAATTAAAGGCAAAGAAAAATTATTAAAAGCAACAAGGGAAAAAAGACAAATAACATACAAGGGAACTCCCATAAGGTTAACAGCTGATTTCTCAGCAGAAATACTGCAAGCCAAAAGGGAGTGGTATGATATATTTAAAGTGATGAGAGGGAAGAATCTAAAACCAAGAATACTCTACCCAGCAAGGGTCTCATTCAGATTCGATGGAGAAATCAAAAGCGTTATAGAGAAGCAAAAGCTAAGAGAATACAGCAACACCAAACCAGCTGTACAACAAATGCTAAAGGAAATTCTCTAAGAAAGAAACACAAGAGAAGAAAACGACCTACAAAAACAAACCCCCCCAAATTAAGAAAATGGTAATAGAAACATACATATCAATAATTACCTTAAATGTGAAGGGATTAAATGCTCCAACCAAAAGATTCAGACTGGGTGAATGGATACTAAAACAAGACCAATATATGTGCTGTCTACAAGAGACCCAATTCAGACCGAGGGACACATACAGACTGAAAGCGATGGGATGGAAAAAGATATTCCATGAAAATGGAAATCAAAAGAAAGTTGGAGTAGCAATACTCATATCAGATAAAATAGACTTTAAAATAAAGAATCTTACAAGAGACAAGGAAGGACACTACATAGTGATCAAGGGGTCAATCCAAGAAGAAAATATAACAATTATAAATATATATGCACCCAACATAGGAGCATCTCAGTACATAAGGTAAATGATAACAGCTATAAAAGGGGAAGTTGAAAGTAACACAATAATAGTTGGGGACTTTAACATTTCACTTACACCAATGGACAGATCTTCCAGACAGATAATTAATAAGAAAACACAAGCTTTAAATGACACAATAGACTAGATTTATTTAATTGATATTTATAGGACATTCTATCTGAAAACAGCAGATTACACTTTCTCCTCAAGTGCACATGGGACATTCTCCAGGATAGATCACATCTTGGGTAACAAATCAAGCCTCAGTAAATTTAAGAAAATTGAAATCATATCAAACATCCTTTCTGACCACAATGCTATGAGGCTAGAAATAAATTACAGGAAAAAAAACTGGAAAAAATACAACACGTGGAGGCTAAACAATACAATACTAAATAACCAAGAGATACCTGAAGAAATCAAAGAGGAAATCAAAAAATACCTAGAGATAAATGACAATGAAAACACTACGACCAAAAACCTATGGGATGCAGCAAAAGAAGTTCTAAGAGGCAAGTTTATAGCAATACAATCCTACCTCAAGAAACAAGAAAAATTTCAAATAAACAATCTAACCTTACACCTAAAGGAACTAGGGAAAGAAGAACAAAAAAAAACCCAAAGTTAGTAGAAGGAAAGAAATTATAATGATCAGAGCAGAAACAAATGAAATAAAAGAAAGAAAACAATAGCAAAGATCAACAAAACTAAAAGCTGGTTCTTTGAGAAGATAAAAAAAAAATTGATAAACCTTTAACCAGACTCATCAAGAAAAAGAGGGAGAGGAATCAAATCAATAAAATTAGAAATGGAAAATAAGAAGTTACTATGGACACCGTAGAAGTGCAAAGCACCATAAGAGACTATTACCAGCAACTATATGCCAATAAAATGGACAAATTCTTAGAAAAGCACAACCTTCTGAGATGGAACTAGAAAGAAATAGAAAATATGAACAGACCAATCACAAGTAAGGAAATTGAAACTGTGATTAAAAATCTTCCAACAAAGAAAAGCTGAGGACCAGATGGCTTCACAGGTGAATTCTATCAAACATTCAAAGAAGAGCTAACACCCATCCTTCTCAAACTCTTCCAAAAAAATTGCAGAGGAAGGAACACTCTCAAACTCATTCTATGAGGCCACCATCACCCTGATACCAAAACCAGACAAAGATACTACAAAAATAGAAAATTACAGACCAATATCACTGATGAAAATAAATGCAAAAATCCTAAACAAAATACTAGCAAACAGAATCCAACAATGCATTAAAAGGATCAAACACAATGATCAAGTGGGATTTATCCCAGGGATGCAAGGCTTCTTCAATATATGCAAATCAATCAATGTGATACACCATATTAACAAATTAAGAAATAAAAACCATAAGATAATCTCAATGGATGAAGAAAAATCTTTTGACAAAATTCAACAGCCATTTATGATAAAAACTCTCCAGAAAGGGGGCACTGAGGGAACCTACCTCAAAATAATAAAGGCCATATACGACAAACCCACAACAAACATCATTCTCAATGGTGAAAAACTGAAACTATTCCCTCTAAGATCAGGAACAAGACAAGGATGTCCACTCTCACCACTATTATTCAACATAGTTTTGGAAGTCCTAGCCACGGCAATCAGAGAAGAAAAAGAAAGAAAAGGAATCCCGATTGGAAAAGAAGAAATAAAACTGTCACTGTTTGTAGTTGACATGATACTATACATAGAGAATCCTAAAGATGCTACCAGAAAACTACTAGAGCTAATCAATGAATTCCATAAAGTTGCAGGATATAAAATTAATGCACAGAAATCTCTTGCATTCCTATACACTAAGAATGAAAGATCAGAAAGAGAAATTAAGGAAACAATCCCATTTACCATTGCAACAAAAATAATAAAATACCTAGGAATAAACCTACCTAAGGAGACAAAAGATCTGAATGCAGAAAACTATAAGACACTGATGAAAGAAATTAAAGATTATACAAACAGATGAAGAGATATACCATGTTCTTCGATTGGAAGTATCAACATTTTGAAAATGACTCTACTACCCAAAGCAATCTACAGATTCAATGCAATCCCTATCAAACTACCACTGGCATTTTTCACAGAACTAGAACAAAAATTTTCACAATTTGTATGGAAACACAAAAGACCCCAAATAGCCATAGCAACCTTGAGAAAGAAAAACGGAGCTGGAGGAATCAGGCTCCTAGCCTTCAGACTATACACAAAGCTACAGTAATCGAGACTGTATGGTACTAGCACAAAAACAGAAATATAGATCAATGGAACAGGACAGAAAGCCCTGAGATAACCCCATGCACATATGGTCACCTTATCTTTGATAAAGGAGGCTAGAGTATACAATGGAGAAAGACAGCCTCTTCAATAATTGGTGCTGGGAAAACTGGACAGCTACATGTAAAAGAATGAAACTAGAACACTTCTTAATACCATACACAAAAATAAACTCAAAATGGATTAAAGACCTAAATGTAAGGCCAGACACTATCAAACTCTTAGAGGAAAACAGGCAGAACACTCTATGACATAAATCACCGCAAGATCCTTTTTGACCCACCTCCTAGTGAAATCGAAATAAAAAGAAAAATAAACAACTGTGACCTAATGAAACTTCAAAGCTTTTGCACAGCAAAGGAAACCATAAACAAGAAGAAAAGACAACTCTCAGAATGGGAGAAAATATTTGCAAACAAAGCAACTGGCAAAGGATTAATCTCCAAAATATACAAGCAGCTCAATATCAAAGAAAAAAACAACAGAATCCAAAAATGGTCAGAAGATCTAAATAGACATTTCTCCAAAGAAGATATACAGATTGCCAACAAACACATGAAAAGATGCTCAACATCACTAATCATTAGAGAAATGCAAATCAAAACTAAAATGAGGTATCACCTCACACTGGTCAGAATGGCCATCATCAAAAAATCTACAAACAATAAATGCTGGAGAGGGTGTGGAAAAAAGGGAACCCTCGTGCAGTACTGGTGCACATGTGATTTGATGCAGCCACTATGCAGAACAATATGGATGTTCCTTAAAAATCTAAAAATAGAGCTACTGTATGACCCAGCAATCCCTCTACTGGACATATACCCAGAGAAAACCATAATTCAAAAAGAGTCATGTACCACAATGTTCATTGCAGTACTATTTACAATAGCCAGGACATGGAAGCAACCTAAGTGTCCATGAACAGATGAATGGATAAAGAAGCTATGGTACATATATACAATGGAATATTACTCAGCCATAAAAAGGAACGAAATTGGGTCATTTGTAGTGAGGTGGATGGACCTCGAGTCTGTCATACAGAGTGAAGTAAGTCAGAAAGAGAAAAGCAAACACTGTATGCTAACACATATATATGGAACCTAAAAAAAAAAAAAAGGTTCAGATGAACCTAGAGGCAGGACAGGAATAAAGACACAGATGTAGTGAATGGACTTGAGGGCACAGGGAGGGGGAAGGGTAAGCTGGGATGAAGTAAGAGAGCAGCATTGACATATATACACTACCAAATGTAAGATAGATAGCTAGTGGGCAGCAGCTGCATGGCACAGGGAGATCACCTCGGTGCTTTGTGACCCCCTAGAGGGGTGGGATAAGGAGGGAGGGAGGGAGATACAAGAGGGAGGGCATGTGGGGATATACGTATGCATATAGCTGATTCCCTTTGTTATACAGCAGAAACTAACAAAACACTGTAAAGCAATTATACTCAAATAAAGATGTTAAAAAAAAAAAAAAAGAAACTGGGTTGAAGGTCAAAATATGCACTGGAGAGAGACAGTTAATTTCAGATTAAACAGTATTTCCTTACATTGACCCCAAATTACAATACTGTCTAAGTAAGTAGCCAATGAAATAAAATGAAAATCCACTTCATGTTCAAAATGAAATAAGTAATGTATATGAAAGTCTTTATCAACTATAAATGACTGCTCTAAAATAAGGTAATGTAACATATCAAATTAAAATTTAAATTAGGAAAGCAAAGTCAAATTTAAATATGTAATTTCTGACTTGAACATTAGTGTGAGATTTGGCAGTTACAACTTAGTATTCCTCATAATATATTGAAAGCAGGATTTTGGACCTCTATATCACTGTATTTTGTGAGATTAAATGAGTTTTTTTTTTTTGTTTTTTTTTTAATTAATTAATTAATTAATTAATTTATGGCTGTGTTGGGTCTTCGTTTCTGTGCGAGGGCTTTCTCTAGTTGCGGCAAGTGGGGGCCACTCTTCATCGCGGTGCGCGGGCCTCTCACTATCGCGGCCTCTCTTGTTGCGGAGCACAGGCTCCAGACGCGCAGGCTCAGTAGTTGTGGCTCACGGGCCCAGTTGCCCCACGGCACGTGGGATCCTCCCAGACCAGGGCTCGAACCCGTGTCCCCTGCACCGGCAGGCAGACTCTCAACCACTGCGCCACCAGGGAAGCCCCTAAATGAGCTTTTAATTTTTTTTATTGTACCTAGTTCTGTTTTGGTCAGATGTATCTGGTGCCTGTTTTAAAATATTAAATGGCAAACATAAAGGCAGCCTCCTTAATGGGAGAAGGCATTTACAAATGATATATCTGCTAAGGGGTTAATATCCAAAATATATAAATAACCCATACAATTCAATATAAAGAAAAACTCAATTAAAAAATCGGCTTGAACAGATATTTTTTTCCAAAGAAGACATACAGATGGCCAACAGACAAATGAAAGGATGCTCAACATCACTAATCATCAGGGAAATGCAAATTAAAATCACAATGAGATACCAACTCACACCTATCAGAATGGCTATCATCAAAAAGACAACAAATAACACATCTTGACCAGGATGTGGAGAAAAGGGAACCCTCCTGTACTGTTGGTGGGAATGTAAATTGATACAGCCACTCCAGAAAACAGTATGGAGGTTCCTCAAAAAATTAAAAATATAACTACCATATGATCCAGCAATTTTGCTTCTGGGTATTTACCCAAAGGAAACGTAAACACTAATTCAGAAAGATATATGCACACCAATGTTCACTGCAGCATTTATTATAATTGCCAAGATATGAAAGCAAATAAGTGTCCATCCTTAGATGAATGGATAAAGAAGATGTTATTTTGTATACATATATATATATATATATATATATATATATGTATATAAAATGAAATCAAACTTGCCAACAGAGACAACATGGATCTATCTAGAGGGTATCATGCTAAGTGAAATAAGTCAGACAGAGAAAGAAAAATACTCTATGACCTTACTCATATGAGGAATCTAAAAATCAAAAGAAAGAAAACACATCAAAAACAGGCTCATAGATACAGAGAATAAGTGTGTGGTTACCACAATGTAGGGGGGTGAGGTGTTGAAATAAGTGAAGGGGATTAAGAGGTACAAACCTCCAGTTACAAAATAAATAAGCCATGGGGATATACAGAATAAGGATACAGAATAAAGAATATGGTCAATAATATTGTAATAACTTTGTATGAGGACAGATGGTTACTAGACTTACGGTGTTTATCATTTCATAATGTATGCAAATGTCAAATCACTCTGCAGTACACCTGAAACTAATATAATGTTGTACATCAACTATATTTCAATCAATCAATCAATCAAATATTGAGTGGTACACTTTAAACCTGATTTTAATAAATGACAATTATACTCTCCACACATTAAGGATATGGATTAGACATTTCTTAAGACATTCTGATCTTTTGGTTTACATATTGACTGTTGCTTCATTTAATATAATTTTAATAACTGTAGTAATGCTTGCAATATTCTCTAATAACAGGTGAAACATCTCACTCTAAAATGTTTACTTTTTTTCTGCTGTTATGAACAAACATTTCAAATAGTATTTATGCCACTTGGTGTTAGCTCTGTCATCTTTTAAGAGGACTACTTCTGATAGCATTCTGAGAGATAAGGGAAAGATGGCTGAAAGCAAAACTTTGACATTGCAGTGTAGTTTTGGTTCACATTCCAGAAGGCACTAATTTTAAGAGAAATTAATTTAGGGATGCTCATCATATTATCACAGGTTTGACAGGATCAGCAAGTGTCATTGTGAACACTGATGATAAGATGTCACAAGGTAGATAAAAGAATAAAAAATAAATGAAAGTACAGGAAGGAAATGAGCTCTTCCCTTTATGGGTATTTTATAGATAGTGATGCAGAATTTAAACTTGAATTGTGTTGGGAGGATGAATCCAGATCATCTTTTTTTAACAAGGGTTTTCGGTTTTAATCAACTTTTACATATATTGAAGCTATTGGCACCTGATACAAATAGAATTTAGAGTTTTAATATAATTTCTGTACTACCAAAATAACATTTTAAAGGATGCTAAAAATCTTACAAATAGTTCACTATCTATACAATGGTGATGAAATAGAATATTTTTGCAAAATCCAGTGTAATTTTTCTTATTTACAGATGGAACTGATAAAACTATACAGCAATAAGAGTATCAGTTTAATACCAAGAAAAAGCTCTTTAGAATAAAAATGACCAGCTATCATTTTTCTCAAGGTAAGTGTGTATCTTCTAAAAGCCTTGATAGGCAAAAAACAACACTAAAAGTAAATCTTCATGATAATATAAGGTAAATAACTAGCAACATTCTAAAATGTTAAGGTGGGGAGGGGGGAAGGAATGAAGGAAAGGAGGGAGAGAGAGAGAGAGAAAAGGAGAGAGAGAGAGAGAAAAGGAGAGAGAGAGAGAGAGAGAGAGAGGTTTGTATTCACATTTCTTCTTGAGATTACAACTTAATCTTCATTTAGAAACCCTAAATGGGAAGTAGAATATGCATTTAAATAACATTTTTCCAAAAAATGAGTATTACCTTAAGCAACATTTTAAAAAAATCTGTTATTTCACCATATTTTATTTTATAACCAACTCCCTTTATCACTATTCTCTCACCTTTTATGTCATTTTCCAAGTAGTTTATCAAGGAATCTTAACAGCTATGAAGGAATAGAGAAATCTGGCCAAATCACCATGATGCTACTCTAATTCACAGACAGAAAGTGTTAATAATTCTTGATGGGGATTTATGTTGAATTTATGGTGGTAATAGTGCTTTCTAATGGAACTATCTAGAAGATAGTTCTGTTTTGCTGGGTTCTCCTAAGGGTGCAATAAATATGTCCACCCTGAGGAGGAAAATTGTTCCCCCCACCCCCCGCAGTAGTGAGCAATGTTAGTGCTCCAAGGAGGACAATAAGATACTGTGCTGGGGTGCCCTGTGAGGAGACAGGGAAGAGAGCAGCAGATCAATTTTTGCAATTCAGGCAACATGTCCTTGTAATATAATAATTAAATGTTGATTAGATTTATGGAGTCTATGTGCTCCTGAAGCTGTAGATCCGATATTAAGGAAAATTAAGCTAAAGGCCACTTGTAGACATTATTTTTTTAAGAGAAAAGCAATATACTTGTGTAAATGGAGAGTAGTGATAAAATAATTGTGTGGCTTGAAATACTGCAAGGAAATACAAAATTTCATCAGACACCTGCACATTTTACATAGTTCTCAAATTTGGCTCCTTTTCTCCACTTAACTATAGATTATTACTGTATAGTAACTTTATTTAGGCTGTCATAACATCTGTAATTTGGAAGAGAGGAAAGTGGGGAATTGACATTACCTAACTTTTACCTTGAGTAACATACTCTAACAATTGTTTCCTAATTGTTTGCTATCTATCCTCAAAATAAGAGTCGGTAACAAGGAAAAGAAAACTAGTAATGATTCATCTAGAATATTTATTGAAAAAATGTTCTCATACATACATGGAGATGAGAATTTTCTAAGATTTCTCCACATATGTTGATGGAAGATAATAACATTTGGCCTTTAAAGCAATGCTGTCTTCTCTAATACTGTATAGTTTCTCATTTTAGCGTTATTCCAGCCAGATTCTGGTAGCAAGTCAATAAGTTTTCTTTCGGGTTTTATTCCTTATTCCACAACTAAATAAATGTGTGATCTTAGGTTAGTCACATCCTCACTAGGGCTTAGTTTTCTCATCTATAAAATAAACAATGTGAATTCCCTGATCCTCAAGGTTCTTTCAGATAAAAAATTCTTTCCCTTTTCTTTGTCATTTTTTTTAAAGAGGAAAAAAGGCCCCCAGTTGTGGAAGGTTCAGCCCACCACATAATACCTTGCCTGGGTATTCAACAGTTCATTATCGGGTACATACTTTTAAAATATTGGGTTGGCCAAAAAGTTCGTTTGGGTTTTCCCGTAACATCTTACATAAAACAAACGAACTTTTTGGCCAACCCGCAATAAAAGGAGCAGATCCTTATCAACAGTGCCTGAGGGCTAGTGATAATACTTCCTCTATTCCCCATCATACAATTTTGGAGAAAGAGATAACAGAGAAAATGCTACCTTTAAACCAAAGGTATCAGGTGCGACAATAATTTTATATTCTTAACCTAAAATGTCTGAGATGAGGTGTCTAAATTCATACTACTGATTTTTCTATCACATTATGTGCAAGAGCCTTATTTAAATTTATGCACATGAGTGCATATCAGTGGATTAATTATCAGTCAAGAATTTAACTCTTAAAGTCAGTGATTCTAAAAATTGCAATTTTACATATGTCCTTATCTGATAGAATAAATATCTCCTATGTGGTAAGATATTATTCATCTTTGGAACAAATAAAGCCTCTAAATTATAAATTGCTCTGGTAAAAATTGAATATATGCTAAAGTAAATCCTTACATGCTCCCTTGGTGGTTATAATACTCACATGCTTATCATTATGACTTTTCTCTCCACTCTCTCCCAGGGAGTATATCAAAAGCTATAATGGTCTTTTTAGTCCACCTTATGGGAGCATGCTTTTGGACAATAGGATCTCTCCAATTATGTTATTAAAACCCCTATACTATGTACTAACATTTCTGGCCACTTCTAGGAGTCATGGAACATGGGTGCAGGTAATAGGAAGAGATAGGTGCCAGTCTACTCTGCCTGGGTCTTGAGGTGTATGAGTCTGGATATACAAATTGCAGGATTCTAGGCTATCAGTAAAAATACACCATCTAAACTGATTCTAAAAATTTCATTTATACAAGTTTTCCTTACTTTAAAAAATTGCTTCCATTGTTAATTCACACCAATATATTTTCTTCATTAAAGGCATTTCTAGAATGTGATGTTCAGGAGAGCTTTGATTAAATCAGGTCTTTAATTACAGTGAGTCTAAGAAAATCCAATTATTTTAGATAATGTGTCCAACCTTCTGAACTAAAATAAAAATCATATGATGGGGTTAAATGTTAAGATGTCTGTCTCCAGTGGTAACTGTTCACATAAGGTAGGAACAAAGAGGGTAAGACAAAATCAAATAAAACAAAAGCAAAAAAAAGAAAGCAAAATTGCCTTGTGCTGAATTCTCAGTGTACTTCCTTGGCTAACTAAGTCTAAGTCTAACAACAGCTCTTCTAATCCCATTATTTAAAAAAATAAATCAAGAGCAAACTGTTTTGCTGTACTCTTTGTTAAACATAGCCAGTAATTTTCTCTTCTATTATTCAAGGGCTCTGTTTTTCATAAAACCTATTTTGGAGGAGAACATAGCTATATTTTCTCCAAGGGTAACTTATGCACCTAAGAAAAAAGCTAAAATGATACATTCCCTTAAGACATTTTGCTATCTTACTTAACTAGTTTATGGGAAAATGTGAATTATACAGAATCATGCCCCAAAAGGAAAATTCAGTGATGAAATTGTACCTGCCTGAAACTCAAGGTTTTATTCCAATACGTATGGAGGCCACAGTGAGAAAAGTGTTTAACAACTGCCCTATGCTGACCCCCCCCTCCAAAACCTACCAGTTTTATTTAAGAGGGAAATGAAATTGTCAGAGGCTGATTTTTCTTAAACTTTCGTCTTCCCTTCCCTCCTTTCCTTCTTTCTTTCCTTCCTTCAACGGTCTATCGACAATTGAATCTATGCTACTTACACAGTTGTTGTTGTTTTTATCTTAGATATCTATGTTCTTATTTACCTTTCACATATTTGGAAAATAAGATTGTCTTTTGATGACTTCCTTAGATGACTTGAGTACAGCATATCCTTCTGTTCTAGAGTATGTACTATGGGCAAACTTTTTTTTTTCCCAAATAATGACCCTGATACTGATCTTGTGAATTCATATGACAACTTCTAGCCTATTTAGAACGTTTGAAAAAATGAATTAGCTAGAGATTTCATTCTACTTTCTGATTAGTAGGGATTATTGGGAAATTAAGGATTGAAAACAAAGTCTATTGCCATGTATATTCTTGACATGTTTATACTTTGGGAATTGATTGGCCAACAATGTTGATTTGAATAACAATTTAATGCTGTGTTGATAACTGTAAATCATCTTTATAGTATAAAAGTCAATTTTATGTAATATTTACCTTCAAGCAGAATTTTGAGAATTTACATGTGTCTATAGGAAATCATGGCAATGTTTAAAAATAAAGGTTCAAAAGTTATTAAGGGCCAACTTTTAAAAAGCTCTATAATTAGTGTTGTATGATCAAGAACTGCAGTGTTCTGACATTCAGACATTAAACTGACTAGTGACTTCAGATTTTTTTTAAAAAGAAACATGACCCTTTCAAATATTTGTAGAAATCAGATACTCTCACTAGTTCCTCATATTCTAGATGAAAAAATGGAAGTGAGTGTTTTATAATCCAGACTTAACACTTTTTTGAAAGATGAAATAAAATGCTGAGGAATTTTGATCTCTTATGATGAATGATCCTGTTCAGGATCATTAATAACACAATTGGTTGAAACACTTCATTTTTCTTCTGTACCATGGAGTATCTAGAAAGATGGCTCTCTAGAGAGTAAAATGATATTTTCTTTATTTCATTTTTAAAGAAGATCATGTATTCTTTTTATTAGGACTGCACTGAACTTTGTAGATTTCTACCACTTGAGAGGCTTTAGGTTTTTCATAGAGAATACTAGTCATCAGAAAATAAATGACAATTTTTTTAATGGTGAAAGGATTCCATTTGTTGATGTTATTTTGCATACTTTCACAGAAAATGTTTTTATTCTTTCATCTAAAAGGAGAATGTTATGTATCTCACATATAAATTGGCTTCAAATGATTTTCTTACAGATTATTTTTAAGAAGCATATGTTGAGCCACAAAATTTGGGCTCCTATTATGAGCTCTTAAGAAAAAATTAGGAAAATGTTTTTATTATAACTTTATTAAAATTCATAGATACTTTGAAACATGCTAATAGTCCTTTTAATCAAACAATAAAATGTAGAGTACAGGCATATCTCATTTTACTGCACTTTATTGAAATTTTTTACAAATTTCAGGTTTGTGGCAACTCTGTAGTGAGGAAGACCAAGTCCATGGGCACCGTTTTTTCAACAGCATTTGCTCACTTCATGTCTCTGTGTCATGTTTTGGTAATTCTCCCAATATTTCAAACTTTTTCATTATTATTATATTTGTTATGGTGATTTGTGATCAGTGATCTTTGATGTTACTATTGTAATTATTTTGGGGTGCCATGAATCATGCCCATATAATATGACAAACTTAACTGATAAATGTTGGATAAATGTTGCTTGTGTTCTGACTACTGCATGGACCAGCTGTTCCCCCATCTGTCTCCCTCTCCTTGAACTTCCCTGTCCCCTGAGGCACAACAATATTGAAATTAAGCAAATTAATAACCCTACAAAGGCTTCTAAGTGTTCAAGTAAAAGGAAGAGTTACAGGTCTCTCTCTTTAAAGCAGAAGCTAGAAATGATTAAGCTTAGTAAGGAAGGCATGTGAAAGCCTACATAGGCCAAAAGCTAGGCCTCTTGTGCAAAAAGTTAGCCAATGCAAAGGAAATGCAAAGGAAAAGTTTTTAAAGAAAATTAAATGTGCTACTCTGGTGAAGACACTAATTATAAGAAAGTGAAACAGACTTATTGCTGATATTGAGAAAGTTTTAGTGGTCTGGATAGATCAAATTACTCACAACATCCCCTTAAGCCAAAGCCTAATCTAGGGCAAAGCCCTAATTCTTGCAAATTCTATGAAGGCTGAGTGATGTGAGGAAACTGCAGAAGAAAAGTTTGAAGCTAGCAGAGGTTGGTTCATGGAGTTTAAGGAAAGAAGTCATCTACATAACATGAAAGTGCAAGGTGAAGCAGCAACTCCTGATGTGGAAGCTGCAGCAAGTTATCCAGAATATCTAGCTAATTAATGAAGGTAGCTACACTAAACACCAGATTTTCAATGTAGACAAAACAGCCTCTATTGGAAGAAGATGCCATCATAGCTAGAGAGGAGAAGTCAATGCCTGACTTCAAAGTTTCAAAGGACAGGCTGACTCTCTTCTTAGAGGCTAATGCACCTGGTGACTAAGTTGAAGCCAATGCTCATTTGCCATTCTGAAAATACTAAGGCCTTTAAGAATTATGCTAAGTCTACTCTGCCTGTGCAGTATAATGGAACAACAAAGCATGGATGACAGCACACCTGTTTACAACATGGTTAACTGAATATTTTAAGCCCACTGTTGAGATCTGCTGCTCAGAAAAAGAAAAAAAAATCCTTTCAAAATATTACTGCTAATTGACAATGCACCTGATCACCAAAGAGCTCTGATGGAGATGAGCAATGAGATTAATATCCTTTTCATGTCTGCTAGTGGAGCATCCATTCTGCAGCCCATAGATCAAGGAGTGATTTCAACTTTCAAGTGATTATCTAAGAAATACATTTCATAAGGCTATAGCTTCCATGGATAGTGATTCCTCTGATGGATCTGGGCAAAGTAGATTGAAAATTTTCTGGAAAGGATTTGCCATTCTAGATGCCACTAAGAACATTCATAATTCATGAGGAGAGGTCAAAATATCAACATTCACAGGAGTTTGGAAGTTGATTCCAACTCTCATGGATGACTTAGAGGGGCTTAAGACTTCAGTGGAGGAAGTAACTGTAGATGTGGTGGAAACTAGAGAACTAGAATTAAAAATGGCACCTGAAGATGTGACTGAATTACTGCAATCTCATGATAAAACTTTAATGGATGAGGAGATGCTTCTTATGGTTGATCAAAGAAAGTGGTTTCTGGAGATGGAATCTACTCCTGGTGAAGAGGGTGTGAAGATTTTTGAAATGACAAAGGATTTTGAATACTACATAAACATAGTTGATGAAGTGGGGACAGGGTTTGAGAGGACTGACTCCAACTTTGAAGTAAGTTCTATCATAGGTAAAATGTTATCAAACAACATTGCATTATTTATTTTCAACAGAATTATCGGGTCCATAAAATAATTTAGAAGTAAAAATATAAAGATCTAAGTTAGATTAGATCATGTAATCAAATACTAGCCAATTAGAAATTGAAGCAAAGGTAGGAATAAGAACCTGTGGTACAGTATAGTACCAGTAAGGATACATATTTGAAAACACGACATTATATAGAATGATCTTAGGTTAACAAGACTATCTTCTCAAGTCTTTCTTATTTTAGCACTGTTTTGCATAGAACTGACAAAAACTTTTACCTTCTCAAAGGTATCATACTGGCTGGGTGAATAAGAAATGTCTTAGAGGTTCATCCTTTAAACTTGATATTCAATCCTTACAAAGTGTTTTGTGTTATAGGGTTTGATAATGCTGTTTCTGTAGTGAGTTTGTGTTCCCCATAATCTTTTTTATGTTAACATTTCAATCTCCCCAGAAAAGTTTCACCTCTATGAATCGTACTGGTAATGAAGTTAAGGTAGGTGTCTCACATTTTTTTTAAATATAGAAAAATAGAATATAGTGACTTAGTAGTTTCAACAAAGAAACTACTATTTCACCTCAATAAGAGTGCTTATTTTTTTTTCTGAAATTTTCTGAACAAATAAAAATATTCACATAACACTATTTATGAAGATTCCTAATATGATTTGATGTTAATATTAACAAATCACACTCCTCCCACAATCTATCTGGTACATATGTTGAAACCATGGCAACTATTTTAATACAAATCTCTGTCTTTGCAAAATAACAGAGTCACATTGGGATTATGCACTAAAAATTTCAGTATTTGTAATCATTTGACTTTGCTATACAGTTTAGTAAGGAAAAGATTAATGTTTTTATCTGTCTTGTAGTCTTTTGACTAAAGATACACAGTAGTAATTAATAATAAATTTCTCATAAGGAAATATCCACTTGTCCTAGCTAAAATTTTACTCTTGAAATATTACTGTCCTACAAAACACCTTCTAAGAAGCTTGTACAAGTTTTATCATTATGTTATGGAGACTATTGTGCTACATGTCTTAAAGAGTTTCTAAGAAGTTCAGGAAAGCTTAAGAATATAGTATGAATATCTTTGTTTAAAAATTGGCTATAAAAGTTCTAAAGCCAGAATCTGGTAATTTAATATAATTTCAAAAGTCTTATAAATACATGTAAGTATAATTTTTCTTTTTCTCTACTATAGATTATAAAAGTATTCACACTAGATAGTAAGCTTCAGGTTACATAGACTAGAGACATGTTAAATTTATGTAATGTAATTAGTAAATATGGTCACCTGCTTCAGGTCTTACAAAATCATCACCTTTTCAAGATTTCTACCTAGACAGGCCTATTTAAAATACAATCTGGCCTGCACCTAAAAATCAACTTGCAAATTTCCTACCTCTGCGCTAAATTTTTCCATAGCACTTGTCATCTTCTAATATATTACAAAATTATTCCTTAAGTTGATTGCTTATTGTCTCTCTTTTACCACTAAAATATAAGTTCATAGAGGGCAGGGAATTTTTTTTCTGTTTTGTCGTCTGATAGAACCCAGCTACCTAGAACTGGGTCTGGTATAGAGGATCCAATAAATATTTACTAAAGGAATTTTTATTATACATATAAAATTATGTCATAACATCACAAGTATTAGGGCTATATTTTAGTATTATTCATCTTTATTTTTCTCTCTCAAAGATATTTTATTAGTATCCTATCTTGCCTATGATATCCTTCTCAAGGTCTCCAAACAAACTGCACATTCTGTTCTAATCAGTTTTTAATGTTTACATTTTTTTTTAGAAAACAAACATTTCCTTGCTAGATACATTACTCCTCAACTTATCCTGAGTCCCTTTTAATATATTCTTAAACCTCACTGCATCCTAATGTGAACATCTTTTCACTTTCTATGTTGTATCTTATTGAACCTAATCTGTATCTTTTCTTCCATTTCTACTATTTCCTAATTTATTCTCCTCATTCTGACTAAACAATTCGTGTCTCTACTGTCTACTCTCATATATGCTTAAGTACAACAAAGATTTAGTTGATGATGAAGATAGTATGGTATTTGTTAGTATACTGTATTTAGTAAAGAATTTTTTTTTCTTTAAAAAAATGATGGAACATTGGAGCTACTCCTTATATTTGAATAGTAAAGGTAACATTAAGTCTAATTTCTTAAGGAAAAAACAAGTGTAACTGAATTTAGGTTAATTTAAACTCTATCTGAAGAGTTTCTTATTGATGTCCTCACTCCCCTTTTATTGACCACTTTGGGAGAATGAACACTATATTTATCAGTAGCCAATCTTTATGGACAGCAGCTAAATAATGGAAACTTGAAGTATAAAAGGACAGACCAGATACTCTCAAGGTACTGTAGGGTCTACCACAATTAAAATATATTTCTATTGGTATATCTTTCTTTCATGAAATTCCATATACTAGACCTCGCTTTCCCCAGTGTCTACTTTGTCCCTGTACTAGGTTAGCATGATTACTGAGGTGCCTCTGTGGTATCATTAGTAATACATTGCTGCTGCATGACAGAAAATCCCATTTATCCTTAGAATACCGATGAAAAATAGGAATTATATTATCCACATTAGTGAAATTAATGAACTTAAAGATCTTTTCATTTCCAGTCCCTCAGGCACACTCTTAGGCCATGATTTTTCATGATTTTCTCTCTGAAAAAGATAATTCACTATTTTTTTGACAATATAAGACTCTCACTAAACTCAGAAAAGCTCAAAGCTAAGAAAGATTACATAAGTGGGTCAGTGGCTTAATATTAATACTTTTCAAGTCAAGTTCTCTGATATGTCAAATATTGTCAAAATAAGATTTTTTTCAGTGTTAGTGTAAATATTTACCTGCTTATTTAAGATATTCATAAAAACCTTCAATTTTTGATAAAATCTGGTTGAGCAAATTTTCAGAGCATGATATATAATATGTTAATAGCAAATAAGCTGGCTTAAGCAAATAACGTGTACGAACACATTTATTAATCAAATAAGTAAATTCACTAAGGGTATGCACACAGAGTTCAGATCTTCAGAAAACAGCATATTTCTGTCAATGATTTATATTATAGAAAATTATATTCACTTATGCGGGAAATAACTTTGACATCTAAAGTTAAAAAAATGAGAACACTGACATTCTGCTAAAAGACGTAGCTTTGGCATTTTTGATAATACCTATGATGTCTTACCCTTTGTTTTAGATACACTGAGGATAGCGTTTTATTTACAGAGTTAATTTTAAGACATTAAGTTTTGTTCTAAATCCTTCAAAGAAACTTCAGAGGAGTTAAATTAAGATTCTGTCTACACAGTTTAAAATTGGCACTTTACTCCTACTAAATTGATCTATCTATCTATCTATATATTTTTTGGCTCAAGGAAACCTTTCCATTTCTAGTGTTTTTCTCACATGTGGGAGTGCCACAGATGTGTTTCTTCTAACATAAGAGAAATAGTTTTGGAGATAACGCATTAACCTGAGAATTTAAAAAAATACATTCTACATCTACGTTTGCTACCAATATACTTTTAGACCAGTTGAAATTGGCACCATCTATATTACTTTCCATCCATGAAAGGATAATTTAAAAGGCTTTACTTAGAATTGTGTGACCAACATGATGACTACATCAGATGACTCCATGACTACTACAATTGTTTCTTTGTAATCAGTTGTCAAGAGACACAAAGAAAGAAGGAAAGAAAGAAAGAAAGAAAGAAGGAAAGAAAGAAAGGAAAAACGAGCTAAAAATAGTTGATTCAGATATTCATCACCTAAGTGATATCATATTCTGTCTTTGGGTTCTGTGAGGCTGGGGCATTTTGTTTATACCTTTTTAAAGTTCTGCAATCTTATTCTTTAAGCACAGAACCATTTTGAAGCATTACTGTAACTTTTGTACTAAGAGACCACAGGGTCTTTGAAAGGGACATGCATGACAAAGTATTAGGAAAGTGGCATTATTAGCACCCATCTCTGGATTTCTCCTGCCTGACAGCTATAGTTTGTATCTATTACTGGGGTAGGGCTTAATGTTCTTTGTAGTTGGTACATTGACAACAATTTGGGTCCTGTTTTGGTGGTGGTGGATGTTCTCCCCCAGCCTTCTCAAGAAAGTTTGCATTTGTACACATTATATGTAAAAGGGGGGTCAAGCTAATTTTTCAAAATAGTCAATATTCAAATGATTTTGAATCTTATTGGAACACCTTCTACTCCCCCCATAGATGAAGACTAATTAGGAGGTCTAATATGTACCTTGAACTTGGGGTTCAAAGAATAATAAAGAAAACAAAAATTTTAATCTTTTTAAAAAATATTTTTAATATTTGAGGACCGCCTGAATTGAAAGTTAATTTTCAGGTTCTAAGGTTTCTTTTCTTTTCTTTTCCCTTTTTTTTTTTTCTAAAGAGGAAAGCATGGTAGCAAAGTATTTCAAATCACTTATTTTAATATCCCTAAGTCTATTACACATAGTTTATTTACAAAACCGTTTCACAAAAAAAAAGGTCAGTCCTTGCTAAAGCACAGTATCTTACAGAGAAGTCCTTTGTATATTCCCAATAAATCCTTATATAATTTTCAATTGTTATTTCTACCAAATCTAGAAGACGGTTATCAACAATGATGGACACCATTATTGGCTCAAGTTATATGTACCTCCAATTTTCCTTTCTCATTCACAAACAGATCACAGAACCTATATTTATTTACTTTTACTTTTTGAAAAGAACTCTTTCTTTATTAGCATCCCATAGAACGTACTTTAGAAAATGCTAGTCTCTACTTACATGCATTTGAGTCAGCTATTCTCTTTTCTTTTTGTTCAACCAATGAAACCCAGAAAAGATGTGCCATCTGTTTTGGCTACTTATATATAATTATTCACGATTTTACATCCATTAATCCTCTGCATATTCACTGCCATCCCAATGCTACTCTGGGCAAGAGCTTAGACTGACTATTGCTCTTGTAGTTGCTCTTTCTTATTACAGTATAAGGGCTCTACTGCATTACCAAGATCCATGAACACAAATAAATAACAGAGAAATAAAAATCTGGAAAGCTCTAAGAGGGGTAATGGCACTAAATAATACATATAGATTCAGTGGACTGTGATTAGCATTTGTCTGAAAGGTATCACAGCTCTGTTCTGATGTTAGAACAACATTTGCAGCCATGGAATATATCTATATTAATGCTAGAAACACTGATTAATGTATTTAGTATGAATAACCCATCCAAAAAACAAGCAATGGTGTTTTGCTGGTTACATCAACACAGATTGCACACTAATCACTGCCTATTCTGTAAACATGAATCCAACTGTGTTCTTTTCTTCTGATTTCCTTTAAAAAAAATCATTCATTCTATAAACACATAAAAAGGGGAGCTTTCCACAGTGTTAAGTATAATGCTTCAGGAAAAAAGTGGTGCATTAAAAAGCTCTACCTTTTAATCCAGACAGCAATCTTAATCTAACTTAGGGTTGTGGGCTTCCCTGGTGGCGCAGTGGTTGAGAATCTGCCTGCCAATGCAGGGGACACGGGTTCGAGCCCTGGTCTGGGAAGATCCCACATGCCGCGGAGCAACTAGGCCCGTGAGCCACAATTACTGAGCCTGCGCGTCTGGAGCCTGTGCTCCGCAACAAGAGAGGCCGCAATAATGAGGGGCCCGCGCACCGCGATGAAGAGTGGCCCCCACTTGCCGCAACTGGACAAAGCCCTCGCACAGAAACGAAGACCCAACACAGCCATAAATAAATAAATAAATAAATAAATTTAACTTAGGGTTGTTTATTTTTTAAGGTGTGTGGATCTGATTATTATATCATTCAGTGATTCCCTCTGTTACCTTTATCAATCCTGTACTAATCTTTCCTCAATTAATAATGTAACAAATGTTAGGGCTTAAATTGGACATAATTTCCTAAGTCTCAATACTGATGCTCTTATTTTATCACCTGAGTTACATATACCTTTGTAGGTAGTGGGTTTAAAGATAAAGACCACTGTTCTTCCTTTGACCCTTCAAACTTCTGTACAAACATAACCTCTTCTTTTCTCAGAGATATTAACATAATAATTCAAATTCTTATTAAAACATGGAGAAATATAGTCTTTTCAGAGATATATGAAAAAGGGTTGAACTGGAATTTCACTAAGAACTCCTGCCACAACCTAGGACTCATTAAATGCATGGGCATTGTGCATGTATATGTCTGTGTCTGTGTGTGTGTAATTTTACTTGTCTTAAAAGGAAACTTCTCTTTAATTTTGTTAGCTGCATTATGTGACCTCTTGTTCTTGGAAGAATAATCAAACTCTTTAACTAACCAAAGAGACCTGCTTTTACAACTAGTTCCACAGTTACCAGTCTCATTCCTCTTTTGATTAGTATCTAGGGCTAGGAGAGAATTTAGAGGTAGTTCTCACACTCTCCTCTCATTTTCGTCTATTCATCTGAGAATGGGTAATGGTTTTCACACTCAAAGAGCTATCTGGAAATCTGTCAGATTATGGTCCATTTCATTCACTCATGTATTCTTACATTCATTCATAATAAATCTATGATTGTTTTTTTAAATATGCTTGACATTACTGATGGAAAGAAGGGAATCTAATTTTATAAGTGAAGTAGAAATCAGATATTTGGGTTAAAAATTTACTTGGGTCTTGAAGGAATGAATGAATGCCCTTTGGAAGAAATGGTCAATTATATTAGATAACTTCTCTTGGGCGGGATTGTTGAATAGATGAATACATTTTGGATATTTATCTTTTTAAAAGTGTTTTCTTTTAAGTGCAGGGTCTGATAATTTTTTTTAAATAAATGAACTTTAGGGCTAATTTCTCAACCTATATTAAATAACTCTATTCTGCTTGTCAAAATTTCCAGCATTTTAAAATCGGTTATAAGCATTCTAAAGATATCAGAATCATACCATGTGTAATTAAAAAAGAAAAAAAAAATGTGTCCAGTGATTTCGAATATCCTTCGTGGGAAATTGTACTATTATAATGCTTTTAAATGAAGACATTGATTTCATTTTTATATATTACATTAATTTTAAAAATATCTTCATTTATGCATGTGATCTGATTTTTAGGATTTATGACAAAAATACTTCAATCTTGTAATCTGTCTAAGAAGGCACTATATAAAACTCCCTTTCAAGCTTCACACTCATCAAAGACATTACATCAGATATCACACTGTTTATTTAGTTAAACATATGAAGATTTCAGTAATAATGTAAATATTTTAAAATTTGCATGTCCACTTAGCCACAACTGAAAATCAAAAAGTTTAATTTTTACCGGTAGAATAAAACACATTTTTTTTTACTCTGAATGTAAATATACATGGGCGTTAGCCATCTCTCTGAATAAAATCTACCCAATGTATATTTTTACCATATGACTTCAGGATTTTCCAGTAAAAATGTCTTTCTCTCTAATCAAGTCTATAGCATAAAAGCTCTAATTTTCAGGGAATGAGGGGTTTTGTTTTAAAATGTGATAATATGTTTTTACAAAATAAAACAAAGAAAAGTAGACCAAAACAACAACTTCCCCCATGTAAACATGAGCTGTTAAATAGCAAGCAAGTAAAGCAGAGTTCATAAAAAGCCCAATTCATCTAAAGTCTCAGCTTCATGGAAAAATTACAGATTTCTTCTTTTCCTTACTTGGCTTCCACCACCTTCAGTACTCCAAAAGCTGCTAATGATCATAGAGGTGGAACCATATATCAAATGTTGCAGGTGGTAAAATAAGAAAGGAAGGAAATGCTAAAGTCAGTCTGCAAGGACATAAACCTCCTGTGATGAATTAAGAGTAACTTTTATTTCAAGGACAGGTACTCTTTTAAAAGTTCAGATGCTGACCTATTGTATTCTGACACCTGAGAAATATTTAGCTACAGGGAACAGCAGGGAATCTGCAGCCCAAGTACTGAGTTCCATTTCTTAATTTTGTATCCCAATTAATTCTTAGGTCATTTCCTAGCACTCTGTGTTTTATCTTCTAATTTGAAAAATTAGAACAAGAAATTTGAAAATGACCCAGTGAATGAATTCTATTGTCTAGCTTGTCTAGCTAAAGTTACATTATCATTGTAATATTTTTCTTTTAAATGGTTATCAATTAAAGCAACACACTGGCTTCAAAAAAGGTTATGGTTAGGATGTTTTATAAGGCAAGGTTGATAGAGAACTTTTCAATAAGCCATTGTGTACCTGATTGGCCAAAACCTGATAAAATAAAGATTCCATGTTAAAAAAAATCTTATTTTTGGCAATTTTATGCAGTACCACTTTTGTGAATAGCTTTAATTATTTTTATATTTTTCTTGACATCATGACTGTATCTATAAAAGAAAAAGTAGGCAGCTTCTTATCAAGTTAAAAAAGAAGACACAACTCAGGAAGGAAAGTTGGCAGATATCAAAAAGAAAATTCAAAATGGTTAAAAAGGATATGATAGTATGAATCATAACACCACATGGAAACTAAGTTTAAGTTTGTTTCTAATGGGTTGAAGACATAATATTTTATGAAGATTCTACACAGTTTCCATTTAAGGACTTTTTTCTGGCACTGTTACTTATTAACTGAGTAAGGAAAAACTTTACAAGGTTGTTTCTCACTGTCAGATTTACTTTTTTGGGTAGGTTGCAGATCAATTATCAAAAATCATGGAGTTACTCATAGCAGAAAAACAAGGTCCTGGTCAAAGACATGAGCACAAACCGTGTACTGGACTTTAGGCATTGCCAATACACATTCTAAAGATGACATTCTCTTAGCTATATATCCTCCTATTAAGTTAACTTTTGGTCAATTATCAGATCTCAAGGGAATGGCAAGGCACAAAATGGCAATAGACTGAAACAAGTGTCTGTTACAGGGACAGAACATGAATGCCAGAGGATAAATTTCACCTGTATTTAGTTGTAGAAAAGAAAAGGACAAACTGACCCTGAAAACTAACACTGAAAACACAAATCTCCAATGAAAACACAAATCTTTCGTAGGGGTATAAAAATAGGGATGAAATAACTGATAGGTGGGAGTGGATACCCATATTGTCAGAAATCAGAGGATAAGCCAGATAAATGTTATTGCCTTAGTTTCACCACAGTATGCATTAACAAGAGCTCCTTCTGAGAAATGAATAGGTAAAGAATTCAGATTTTGGATAAGAGACATAGAGCAAAAGTTGGACATCCGATAGATTTACACCATCTAGGTAGTTAATCATTTGTGTCTTCCTGTATTAACTCTACCTGATATATGACATGATGTGTTTGCTTCATATTATAAACTTTTTTTCACAACTCCAGAGCAATTTAAAGAGAGAAGGGAAAGAGATCTTCCAAGAGGATAAGTTGCTTAAAATCAATAGAGATAAAGGTAGTAGCTGGGTACTGAGGTGTCAAGGTATTTAAAATTTAACTCTGGATAATACATAATAAATGAAAATAGCCAGAAGCTCTAGAATACCAAACCATTTTTTTCTTCCATAGTAACTGTTTACTACACGGCTTCTAGCCTCCCTTTTAGAGCATACTGAAAAATATCTAGTTTGGTATATGAAAGTAGCTCACCTTAATTCAAAATGAAGTCATAGAAAAAGGATGAAGAAACAGGCATATTTCATTTGGGAAAGGTGCTAAAAAATAAACATTATAAAAACAAATTATGATGAATTGAGAGGTCAAGGACATTTTTGAAAATAAAAACAAACAAAAAACAGCAAGTGTTAGATTCAGGATGTAAGAAAAGTGATGATCAGTGAGTAAAAGAAAGAACTTTATGATGAAGTGAGCTATTAAGTACCAGAAAGGCTAATTGATTCACTGCTGCAAAATCTCTTTCCCTGGAAGTTTTTAAAAGAGCATGTGTAGTGTACATTAGGGCATATGCTCACTCCCTTAGGGAGGCCATGTAAACTTTGTGGGCAGGGTGACCAAAGCAGAGATGGAGGCAGTTGGAGAAAATCCCTGCCATTGAGTTCCAGGGTAGACTCTGGTGGGCACAAAGTCAAGATTATGATAGCACCAGTTAATGTCAAATTTCAATCTTTATTCAATATGTCTTGTTTTTATGAGATGTGAGAAATGCATAACATTACTCTTACTATTTATAGAAAGAAAATGTAGCTCACAGCTATCTAACACATTATGAGGGAAAAATAATGAGGAGATGAGTGGATAAAACATTTGTGGACCAATTTAATAACATGAAATTTTAGAGATAGACCAACTATAATTCCCTGTATATCTAGAAAGGGATTCAAAAGAGCCTGTGGGCAGAGTAGTAAGCAAAAGACGTGACTCATCCAAACCAATAAATATCATCATTTTGGTCGAAAAGCAGTGCATCACTGAGAAAAGTTGATATGACATTGGATGACAATGACAAAATGGATTTCCTGTTGCTGTGATGTTATTCTGGGGGAAAAGACTTTAAAATGTGACATCTTTTAAGGGATATGCATATTTATACAATGTCTGCATGAGCTGAACAATACTTCAGACCAAATCATGTGCAACCAAATTTTATAGTTTTCTAAAACAGCCTGAGAAGTTCTACTTTGCTACCTTCCGCAGTTTTGCCCCCAAACATGACACTTAATTAATGATCATTAAAATAGTGCAGAAGGCTTGAACCATCATTTTCTGTCCTATATTTAGCTAACTCTCTGACTGACCCATCTATGGCAGATTTATCAGAGAGCCTTACTTTCTGAATGGTCAAAATCTTAACTGCAAAGAACAACTCTTGAATATATTTTATTCAAGTGATATCAAGTTGTGGGTAAAGTATAAGTATTAAGGGTCAGATAGACCTGGGCTTGATTCTCTGTTTTGGCACTTAAGAGTTTTTGATCTTGGGAAAGTTAATTAGCTCCCTCTGAGTCCCTTATCCCCTTTTTCTTAAGGTCCAGAGTGAGTTTGCAATTCCTATTCCTCAGAAAGACTGTTTTGAAAATTGGACATAATGTATGTAAATTTCTTAACAGAGGACCTAGAAAATAAATAAAATATCATTTACTATAAATACAATAAATGTTCATGTTGATTCCTTTCTATTTCTTGCCCCCCCCAAGATATTTTTATTTATCAGCAATTTTTCTATACAATGAGTCATTTTTACAAATAGTGTCCAATTATTCTATTTCCTCTCTCATTCATATAATTAGAAGCCAACCAACTGCTCCTTCCACCCTACCCCACAGGGCAAAGAAAACACTTAATACTTGTCAGTATCATTTCTCAACTGTCATAGTACAAATTCAAATCTACAAAGATATATCTATTGACATTATTGTCATCTCTGGTCACAAATCCTCAAAAAGCCAAAAAAATCTGTAAAAAAACAAGCATTTCCTATTAATATGTACTTGAAGTGGGCATATGAAGGTAAAGAGAGGGTGAAAGGGATAAAGGGAAAGTATAATACTGTAAAAATGACATGCTGAAAAATGAAACATATTATTTGAATATACTGGGACGATTAATTAACTAATGATAAAGATATAATTTTGATTTATTTTCTTGTCATAAATTAAAAAAAAAGAATATGATGTCATTATGGTAAATTTCTGCTTTCTAATGTCAACAGTAATTTGAACTAATTACAACTGATAGGTTAATATGCCTTTTGATAGATGAGTCTACAGTCATTAATGATATTTTTTATCTCTAACAAAGAAAGAGTAATAATTATACTTAAGCACTCTGCAAGACAGAGAGTGGTACTAGCTTAATCATAAAGCAAAATAAAGGCAAAGAACATATTACCTGGCATTAGGGAGAAGGAGAAGGTCATGTTTTGATAGAGAGGATAAATCTATGTCCTAGTATAATAGAAGAATAAACACAAGTTTGGCTTTAATTATGAATGAGTTAACACCCAGTTTCATATGAGCTTGAATGAGTTACCCAGGTTCTCTATACATAGTTCATCTGCCAGTGCAATGTATGAGGCACTTGGCATGCATTATTTTATGTATTCTTACAAAAATGAAGTAGTTAACATTATGATCCTCATTTTACAAATGAGGAAATGGGGTTCAGAGTGTCTAAGAGCTTGTCCAAGGTCGCACTGTTAGTAAGCAGTAGTAGCAGGACTTGAAAGATCTTTTTATCAGTAAGTCATACTGAATGCTCCCTGAAAGATTTGTTTTGTATGTAGAGAAGTCCTTTTTTGCTATCATGCTCACAGAAGGTCTTCAACAGACCACGTTAGGATATAATGCTGAAGGGCCTGATCATTCTAGCTTTTGTAAAATTGAGGAAATAGGCCTTATATAAGCAAGACAAAAAGGTGCCTAGACCAAGTGGAGAATGGAAAACATCATCTCCTTTTCATAGTGATGAAAGGTATATGGTGATATCCTCCCAAGAAGATAATTGGCTCAATTGAATTGTTCCAGATCATATTCCCTAGCAATCACTGGACTGAGTCTACAGAGCGTGTATGTATACTATGCACACACACACACAGAGTTGTGATTGTGTTTTACAAAAATATTTTATAATATCAATATTTATGCTTATACACGAAGATATAGTTGCTGCTAAGGAAAGTATAATAAAAATATCCACGTGATAGGTAAAGAGAATGGAAACAAACCTGAAAAGAAAGACATTTCAAAAAAAAATGATATATACAGCATTTTACTTCTCAATTTGGATGAGTTTACAAATATTCTTCAAGATAAAAATCCAGTTAAATTAAAACAAATTAGTTAAATCAAACAGGTTTAAGGTAGATAGGAAAGTCAACTTTGTTTTTGAAAAATATTGAAACTATGTGACAGCTTTCACATACTAGTTTGTTTAAAATAACTTATAGTATAAAAGAAAGAAAGAAAACAAGAAAACATGGGATTAATCTATCATCTTAGTTCAAACAATTTTCACCAATAGACCATGGAGGTGAGATCCCCAGTGAGTGGAAATACTGTCATTGCACTGTAACATCTTTTAAAAAATCATCAAAGAAGTCAAAGATTATAGGGAGCATTTTAATGAATTTTATATATGAGAAGGATGATTTTTTTACAAAATAGGGAAGGAAATCTATTAAATTAGGTAGCATTGTTCAAGAAGCAAAAGTTTGCCCAAAGTTTTATATCTGTAAATATTTCATTTCAAACATTTAATTGTAGGAAGTGGAGTTGGGAAGAGAAAAGGGAAAGAGGAGCATCAGAGCAATGTCTGAATTAAGTGAATACTGCAGAAAGTATATGTAGTTTTAAAATTTTCATATACTTACAGTAATATATAAGTAATATATATAAAATATAAATCCTATAAGATCTAAATTATTAAAAACACAAATGACACTTAAGATGGGCAGTTGTCTTTATATCATAGGCTATTCTTAATGTTATATATTTGAGAAATATATGTAACATTTATATAACATTAAATATTTATTAAATTAAGTTAAATATATATAACATTAAGTATATATAAAACATTATATAAATGTTTTATATAAATAAAAATATATAAATAATATATTTTTGTATATGAATATATATTATATAAAATATTATATATAAAACATTAAATATATATAACATTATAAACAATATATAAAACAATATATATAGTTATATCTAAATGCTATATATATTTAATGTTTTATATATAGCAATATATATAACAATATATAAAATATTAAATATATATAACATTTCCCTTGCAGTACTCCAAGGGAAATGGAGTACTGCATTTACCTTGAAAGTTAGTTCACATTATTAATTTTCTTATCTTAAAGTCTTTTTTTTCCAGCAAACATAAAGCAATTCATGTTTGAATTATCACAAAGGCTAAGGAAAGTTTATACATTTACTTGCTTTACAAAAAGGATGGTATTCTGATGCTATGAATAACTGTCCACAGTTTTCTCAAGAGTCTGAATTGCTCCTCAAAGAGATCTCTGATGATGCTCCAATTCACTTTTGAGATCTGGCACACACATATGTGTATACACACACACAAACACACACAGACACACACACATTCTCAAATATTCAAACTTTTAAAAAATATATAAGGACAACAAAATAAAAGCAGGGAGGAGAATGGTTATGGGATAGACAGAGACTAGGATGGGTTCGAATAATTCAAATAGTTGAATCATTTCTCCAATTTGCCCTCAATAGGAAACATAGTTAATAGATCTTGGGTACTTTGAGACATTGTTTAGTTCATTCCCAGCCTGGACTGTACCTCACATAAATCAATCCAGGCTTACTTTCTCACAGTCTTCTATGAAAGCTCATTCTCTTATTCAGCAAGAATCATTGTCAGAAAACAAGCAGTCAGGCTTAACCTAGATCCCCTTATCTTGCACTTCTATTGCAGAGTCAGCCCCTTTCTTCTCAATCTGTCCTGAGGATCGCAGAAGACAAATGTTAGAAAGTTACTATTTTCTGAAATGAACCTTCATATTTAGATGGTTGTGTTTATGGTTTAGGTTGTTATTGGATTTTTTGTTTTTTGATATTGTTGTGTATTTTGTTTTGTATTACAGGAGGAAATTAAAAGAGTTGGAAAATCCGAGTGCTTGTAGGACAGATACTGATCCTTATAAAAATAAGAGTTTCCTTAGAGGAAGAGAATTTTGACAGAGTGCAGAGGGCAATTCTTCCATGCATAGATGAGAAGTGATAGCTAAGAAGTTCTGACTGGCCCATGCAAGGAGAAAGAGGGTGCCAAGGAGCCAGAAAATGCTGTGTTGTGTAGGATAATATTCTTGTGATGGAAAAAGAAAAAAAAAAAGAATAAAATTTGGCAAAGGCTGGAGGTAAATCCTCAGAACAATCTCTCCTAAAGGGCCAATCAACCAAATCTTAGCATAAGATTGAAGGGACACAGGCAGGGAGAAAAACAAAGAAAAACCAGTGAGTTTTAATAAGAAAGGTAGAAGAATATCTCATTTTTTATGTGCTCTCCCCTTTTATTATCTCTGTAATAAAAATTTGTTTTACTTAATTTTAAGTGCATAATGAAACATTTCTAATCGATAAGCATCAGTAAATAAGGAAGTTTTAAAAATGCAATGCGAATACATACTTTGGACAGGGAAACACTGATAAAACTTGAAATTCTGAACTATTTGTAATAAACCCATATTTAAACCATAGATTAATTATATGATTCAGTAATTTCTTTCCCTTATCAGAATTTTTTTAAAACTAACCTCAGCTTTATGCACTGAAAAAGTTTTTTTTTGTTGTTAAACTATGTGAACTATAAGAAATTTTTCAAAATGCTTTTCTCCCTTAGAAGGTAAATCCTATTCTCCTCCTGTTCTACCTCTGTTAACAACAACAACAAAAAAGCTCATAAATCAAACTCTAATCAAGCTGAAAAATCCCAATTTTATTTCTTTATCTCCCCAGGGGGTTCCAGGGCATTTCACAGAATCTTTCATTTTCTAAACTTGCGATATCAACATTTTTGTTTAGTACTGTTCCTTTTTCATTTAGAATCACCATCTTCTCCCTGTTCCCTTTCTAAAATCCATATGCTTTTTCAACCTCCTGCGACTGGAAATATTTTGAGCTCAGCAGTCAAGTTGGCACAAACATGATTGCTAGGGATTAATAATCCTTCAATTCAATAGACAGAATTATGTTCGCACAGCCAAGAAGATATTAATCAGTCACTTCTTTAATTTTGCTTCAAGGCTGGTGAAATTATCAAGACTTCACTTGGCAAAAGAGAAATTTACAGGGAGATATAGGCCTATGGGTCTTTCCTCTTTACTAAACAGGATATATACACATTTACTGAATGATGAGCAGTATAGCACTGCAAGAAAAAAAATTTCTTTTACATTTGGTCCATTGCCTCCCCAGACATATTTGCAAGTGAAAGGAACTTCCGAATAGAAAATATCAGACATATGTATCCAAGCTCTTGTTAAGAAATGCATAATATTTTTCTTGTTAAGTAAATGTGCAATATTTACTTTAGCCAATGGCTTATTCTTGTTATTGTACAGAAAAATTGTCACCCTTTTCAATATGGTGAATAACTTCTCCAGATAAAGAGATTTCAATTTGACTAACTACCTTTTCTTTAAATTCACATTAGGACATTGGACATTGAACTGTTGATTTATTAATTTGACAATGTCATTTGAAGATTTACTTTTTCATATGAGATAAAACTATGCCTGTAACAAGAATTAAAATCAATTTTGAAGGACAAAAGTGACTTATAAGTATTAATTTTGTTTATCACTTCAAACTGTTAAACTAAATGTTCTTAAATAATTATAACACAAACTGATTTGATAGCACTAAAGGCACCTCTGGTGGTCCAAACATGAAACAGGAAGCAGGGGTCTACCCAGTACTGAATATATTTAAGCAGAGGCATGTTAGGCCACCTAACAGAGATCTGATAAGGAGGATTCCTATTTTTCCAAATGGATTGGGAAGACGACTCCTCAAGAATTCTAGAACGTCAACTGACTTTTCTTGAATACTTATTTTAGCTAGACATTTCTAGAAGCATTTTATATAGATTATCTCATAAAACCCACACTAGACTCAACCCTTTGAGTCTAGATTTTTTTGTGCTCAGTTTATAGAAGAGGCAAATGAAACTGTCTAAGTTCACAAAACTGGTGAATTAAGGGGGCAGTATATAAATTCATATCTGTTTAATTATAAAGCCTTTGTATTTTTGTTGTTGTTACTTTTTCCATCTTAGCTCTCAGAAACCAGAATGTGAAAATAGTCTTATAAACCAACATTTATCTAAGTATTACATTACTTATTTCTAGAATCCATCCATTCAGCAGTCATATATTAAGTTCCTCACACACTCAAGACATTGTTCCAAGTGCTAGTGAGACACACGGGGAAGACACAGACCTGGAGGATAATAATTACAATTAGATGATCAGAGAAGTAAAATTACTCCTTGGTTCTCCTTGGGGACTGCGATCTTGGCCTTGATTCTATTTCCTGAACACACTCCACGTTTTTGGTTTGTTTTGTTTTGTTTTTTTACTTCGGTGTCTTTGCTTCTTTTATCCTGCTTATAGGACTATCATCTAATTATCCATTGATAAATACCTCAACAGCTTTATTACTCAGTTATAAGTAATAGAAACACTACTGAAACTAGCTTCAATGAAGGCAAACAAACAAACAACAAAGGACATTTAGTTATGTCTGTCCATAACTAGAAGTACAGTTTGAATTAGTCTCTGGCTCACTGGGTTCACCAACTCAGATGGTACCATCACATCCTGTCACTCTCATGATCATTCTTTTATTTTATTTTATTTTTCTTTAACATCTTTATTGGAGTATAATTGCATTACATTGTTGTGTTAGTTTCTGCTGTATAACAAAGTGAATCAGCTATACGTATACTTATATCCCCATATCCCCTCCCTCTTGCATCTCCCTCCCACCCTCCCTATCCCACCCCTCTAGGTGGCCACAAAGCACAGAGCTGATCTCACTGTGCTATGTGGCTGCTTCCCACTAGCTATCTATTTTATACTTGGTAGTGTATATATGTCCATGCCACTCTCTCACTTCATCCCAGCTTACCCTTCACCCTCCCTGTGTCCTCAGGTCCATTCTCTACATCTGTGTCTTTATTCCTGTCCTGCCCCAAGGTTTTTCAGAACCATATTTTTTTTAGATTCCATATATATGTGTTAGCATACGGTATTTGTTTTTCCCTTTCTGACTTACTTCACTCTGTGTGACAGACTCTAGGTCCATGCACCTCACTACAAATAACTCAATTTCGTTTCTTTTTATGGCTAAGTTGTATATATGTGCCACATCTTCTTTATCCATTTATCTGTTGATGGACACTTAGGTTGCTTCCATGTCCTGGCTATTGTAAATAGGATAGCACTAAATCTTATCTGATCTTATTCAGGCTCATTAGTTGCAACGTGCTAGTGGGAATGTAAAATGGTGCAGCTGCTTTAGAAAACAGTTGGGCAGTTCCCTGAAATGCTAACCAAAGTGTTACCATATGACCCAGCAATTCCACTCCTAGGCATATACCCAATATAAATGAAAACATATATCCACATAGAAACTTATATATGAATGTTTATAGTAGCATTACTCATAATAGCCAAAAAGTGGAAACAAGCCAAATGCCCATCAGCTGATAAATGGATAAACAAGAGGTGGTATTTCCATGCAATGGGATATTATTCAGCTATATAAAATAATGAAGTACTGATACATGCTATAATATGGATGAACCTTGAAAATTTTACATTAAGTGAAACAAGCCAGACCACATATTGTATGATTCCATTTATATTAAAAGCCATTTATATTAAAAAATAGGACAATAGAGACAGAAAGTAGATTAGTGATTGCCTGGAGTTAAGGATGGGCACAAAGAATTTTTTACGGGGTGATGAAAATGTTCTACAATCGCATTGTGGTGATGATTGCACAACTCTGTAAATTTGCTAAAAGTCATTGACTTGTACACTTAAAATGTGTGAATTTTATGGCATGTAAATATTACTTCAAAGAATCTGTAAAGGCAAAGATTAAATATTAAAAAAATCAACATGAGGAACCTTATGAAAATAAGAATATAAAAGGAAAAAAGTACTTTTTGAATTGAAAAGTTGAAATGATGGGAATAAAAATGTCAAAATTAGTGAATCTTCAGAGGTGTAACCCTCATTTCAAGTCTGAGTGTTTAAGGTCTTCAACAGATAAAATAATCACATATTGAAATCTTTTATGGTCACGAAAACCTTATGAAATGTCACATTATGCAGTGGCCATATTTCTAATATTCTTATTTTTGTGTAGTGCAAAATATAAAGGAATTCCTTATTATGATTTATTTTTTTATCAATTCCATAAACTTCATTTCTCCCTTTATTTCCAAAGTTTCATTATTTTTGATAGTAATGTTTTTCATACTTTCACAATATAAAGGCTGCTACTTTATTAATAAGAAAATCTTTCCATTCTCAGTAAAGAAGTAATTTGCCCTTGCTTTTTTAAAAAGAAGGGGCGAAACTTGAAGTTACTCAAGTTGCACAGGGTATGTGTACACATGTGTGATTAAAAAATGTATTCACCTTTGTCTCCACTTTGTATTTTAACAATAGTAAACATGAGAATACACTATATTTCATAACTATAAAAGAGATAACATACTGAATAAGCACCATCCTAACTGCTTTAAGTCATTCTATCTCTATTAATTAATTCTCATAGCTGAAACATATTGAGGACTTAATATATGCCAGGCACTTTTCTATACACGTTATACGCATCATCTGTCATTTAATCTGCAAAGCTTTTCCATGAAGTAGGTACTAATATTATCTCCATTTGACAGATGAGAAGCCTGAGGCACAGTTAAGTAACTTGCCCAATACCACACAGCTAGCAATTGTAGAGCTAAGAATAAAATTCAGTAGTCTGACTGCAGAACCATGGTCTTAACCACTGCTCAGTGCTGCCTCCCACTTTGTGTTAAATTTTCAAGCTCATATTTCAAAACAATCCAAAATCATTTGATTTAATAAATGTACTACAAAAATCACTTTCCCACTGTGCTTCAGCACTCTGTACACCCACTGTGAGATGATGGCTCAGTTTTATGGCCTGTAGTTACAAAGATACTAACTATGGCTTTAATTAAACATTTTCCTTTCTTTCGTGTATCATCCTTTAAACATTCCTCCAGTAATTTCGTTCTAGTTAAATAATTTAGTTCTCAGGAAAAACTCATCTTAATTCCATATTTCAAAAACCCAGTCTCCTCAAGACACCTTAGTTGGTTCTCTAAAAATGTTGTAACAAGAGAAAGAGTATTCTGATGAATTCAATATAATTATATTTAACCCGAAAATAGTTACCAGTATTAATATGCTAACTACCATCTACTAATCTTGGAAGTTTTGTAGTCATCAAAGGCTGTTGCATTTTCCAGTGATGTGTCTCTCTTTCCTTCATAAGAGAAAGCACTGATTCAACTCAATGAACCACAATGAAAAGGTAATATTCTTTTGCTTTCCAAAGCACTGGTAAATGGACAGGTATCTGCGTGAATGTGTTGATGCTTCAAAGAAATAGACCATTATGTTAGGATGTCCTTCACCTAGCAGATGGTATGTGAAATCAGTTTCATGGATGATGAGGCTTCTAAAGGTTCTGATTTGTAATCCATTGCTTTAACACCAAGTAATACATACTCAGGGAAGAGTTTCCCCACAGCAACATTTTACAATGATCCATATTTCAAGGAATACCCTTAAAGACAGCACAGACAAGCAATAGACATTACTATGTGACGCCATAGATAAAGGCCTTATTGGATTTCTGCTAAGTTTGCCATCAAGAAGCTGGACCTGTCATAATCTTATGCACCCACTCATCTTCTAGGAGTGTGGAGGTTCCTTGAAAGCTTTTGATTCCACTATGTACACACTCAAGAAGCAAAGAACACGATATGGAGTTTCAGGGGATTTTTTATGCTGCTTCAAATTATTTCTTAGAAAATACAGGAAAATCTTATCCTGCCTCTGTTCTCTGTCACTAAGATGCTTCAAGGCAGAAATGCACTGAATTAAGACCGGGTTTCAGCCTCATCTAGTTCAGTTAACTTCTCTGTGCCTCGTTTTGTCTCTCCATGGACCAATAATGCTAAAAGCAACAATAACAACGATAGACACAATAAATTTGGAAGACACTCTGTTACACGCACCGTGCTTAGAGTTCGTTAAAAAACACATTATACTGCATTAAGGTCGATATAAACACATCCATTTTACAGCTGAAACATATTAGGTTAATAACTAATGAATACAATATTCAAACCCAGACTCCCTCTTCCAAAGCTGCACTCCCCTTTCCAGCTTAACGTTGCCTAGTTTAATGTTGCCTATTTGCCTCCTTACTACCAAAGAATGGGATTTTGAATTTTAACAATCTCTGTTGTCCCTTTTGATCTAAATTACTGCCAGCAATATGTTCTAACGATGCTCTGCAACTGTCTCTGCCTGGGGTCAGTAGAGTTACTGGAATTCCTAGAATCACACAGTTGCTATAGGAATGCCTTTCAGACCTGGCTCACAGACAGTAGCAATTTTCAGGTATGCTCATCTCTCCCGAAGAGATAGCATAGGAATGTGTATTGGACACATGCAAAGACACAGCATCCAGTGAGAAACTGGAATCACTACAGGCCTTACTTTTCTACTCCTAAATTGCATCTGGGAAAACTGGCCTGCAGCACCTCCCAGCACATTCCGCCTTGCTGTCTGCGGTCTGAACATTCAGCAGCTTTAAAAGGTATTGCTAAATGTGCACTTCTTAGAGATAAACACTTAAGATAATTGAAAGCCTGAGAATAGATTTCCATAATTTAAGAATACCTTTCATGCACAGTAATTGAAAAGCAGAGTGAATCTGATGTTTCTGGGGAAGCTGTACTTAAAAATCAAGAGATGAGTTAGGATAATATGAACTGAATTTCTTAACAATCTTATAAAAGGCACAAGCAGAAGAGTTCTATTAAGAGAACTCGCACCTTCCAGAACTGCGCAAGATACAGTCTGTTAATCCAGGGAGGCATTGTTAAGAATATTTAGTCAGATTCGCCCCAATACCTGAATCACTCCAGGGTGATAAGTTAGGCTGCTCTCACAGCATAGTTAGCTTTTCAAGGCCTCTTCAGGACAAGTTAGTGCCTTGAAAATTGTCAGTAACATGCTAAATGCCCTCAAGTTGCATTTTCATGGTTAAGCAAAGTAGAGACAGGCAATTATTATATCAGAATAATTCAGACAAAACCCTTTCCCCAAATTTATACTGAGAGCTAATTTAAAAGATTCAGAAACTGGCATTTGCAAGATTGTTGCCCTTTTATTTAATTCTTTCAACCATAGTGATACTGCTCAAGTGTTTATCTTATTGCCAAGTTTTTATTCAGGAACAGGGGAAAACAGGCTTCATTCACTATCACTAAAGGAATGAAATAAAGTAATCAACTGAGAACAACTCTGTAGACAAGATGTTATAGCCTGGCAGTGGTTCCTATTAATTAAATATTTCAAGGTTGTCTTCAGTAAGTTATAAATTCCAATTATATCAAGATTTAGGTTTGTTTTGAAGCAAGAAATTATTTAATTTCACTCACCTTCAAGTTCAATACTTCATGTTTACTTTCACACAAGAACGACAATTACATTACAAATTAAAATGTCTGAAAAGAAAACATATTGTTTCATTATTAAATATCCTGTAATTTTTGAAGTGAGATTCTGGCTAAACCTCTATTTTAAATCGTGGCATATTTCATTGTGAGTCTCAAAAAAAAGGGAGAGATATTGTAAGGCTCAAATGAGAATATGCCTTAATAAGAAAATTTGCAGGTTTATCTCAAAGATCAATAATTAATATTTTTCCTACCAGGGTTTCCTTATGTTGCACAGAGAAGCTATTACGAATTTGACCTTTGTCTAACCAAACAATTCTTTACCCAGGGGTGAGGATGGAAACTAACAACTAATAAGCATCTCCTATATACTAGGATCTAGAATAGAAACCAAGTCACCTAAGTCCCAGCCCAGCCCCATGTTTTTTCCCCATATACCATTGTTGCCTTTCTTGAAATGCAGAAGAAATAAACAAGAAAAATATTACTGAGGCAATATTAGCTCTTATAACAAATGACTAGGAAGCTGTAATCAATAAGTATGTAGACTGCTCTCAAATAATACTTATCTAAAAGAAAAGGAGAATCTGAAGCAGAAACCATTTTGCAGAATTCTAATCAGAATATGTCTCAAAAAAGGAAAAGTAAATACAGTATTTCTTGTCACTATTAATAGCACTTTCTTTTTATCTGAACTTTTGGCCTTAAAGAATCACAATATCCAGATTCCCAAGTTATAATTTATTTGAAGAAACTCTATGTCTAGTGCCAGACTGTCAATCACTGTAGCTCTTACATGTGGGCAAATCTGATATACTCATTCTCCCCACCCCCACCCAACCCTCATATACACAGTGCAATTTCCATCCCATCATTTCAGCTAAGAAGTAAATCTGACAATTTATTACAGCCCTCCTGCACCAGATAATGGTCCAATTGATGGTATGTGACAGAGCAGCTTAACTTCAAGAGCTACTGCCGCTTTCTACAACTGCTGTCACTTTTGCTTTCCTCAGCTTCACCTTAGTAAACGATTTCCTTGCTGCTGTTTTAATTTTGATATGTCTTGTTTCCCTAGGAAATTGCTATGAAAGTGAATAAAAATAGGTAGCTGTGAAGTTTTTTCCCCAATATATACATCAACTTTTGTCTAACATAATCGCAGAATCAGAGCAGTGGCTAACACCAGACATATTTTTTTTTCTAGCCAATATGAAAACATGGGCACTGTCTCATCTTGGCAAAACTCTTTACTTTTTCAGTGATATATAATCTATTGAGGCAGAAGAAAAAAGTTTTAAAAATTCATTGTTTTGATCTTAATATTTAGTAAAATTAGATGTTCTTCAGGAAATTTAAAAATATGTTCTCTTTCAACTTATTTGTATATACAAAGTTATTTTCAGGCACCTATTAAAATTCCAGCTAAATTTATGTCCCAAATGTTGTTTTAAATTTTGCTATCATTTTAGTTATTTTAATCTTATGTTGATTTATTTTAATGAGTTTTATGTTAGTCTTAGCTTTACATCATTTGTAAAATATCCATAAAATGTTATGCATTCTGAGAGGATTGATATGTGTTGGAGGTTCAATGTTAAAATTCTTGTTTCTTTTGCAATGTCTCTTCCCCTTTCATTTCTTTTGAATCCACAGGCTTTTGGGATCATGATAACTCAGAGCAATGCTTTCCTCCAGTAAAGGCTGTTGTTGCAGCCCTGCCTCTTCACTTCACTGCTACTCCAACACCAGTTAAACATCAGTTTTTACAACATGAAAGTTTTTCTTTAGGTGCAAACCAAATATTTAATATCCACATGGAAACCCAGATGATTCAGCAGAAGTTTGCGCCAGGCATTTTGATTTCAAATGAATAAAATGTCAGTGTCTAAAAAAATTTTTCTCACTTAAAGATCTGTATTTCTCATTGTAAGAAACTGAACTAGAGTCAGCTCTCACCCATCTGACCCAGCAGAAGACAGGAACAAGGATAATCCATAAGGCATTTATATTTGGTTTTGGAATGCATTTTTGACACAGCATTTTTTGCAATTGAGTGTTTTCTGATGTGGAGCGCTCAATTCAAAGTGATTCAAAGACATTATAAAAGTCCGATTCTGAAATGGCTGAAAAGCTGCTCTGATTTGCACACTCACAACAGTCCCCCATCCCACCTCATGTTTATGTTCTCGGTTTTCTGCCTAAATCCTCCCTATATCTCTCAGGCCCCTATATTGTTACATGTTTCTGGCACTATTTCTGACAGTTTGTAGGATCTCTCTTTAGCTCAGTCCTGATGGGAAATAAAGGCTTTTGCCACTTTTCCTCAACGGAAAACAAGCAGAAATATATTCACCCTCTCCATTACATTTTCGACCTTTGCAGATGAGGATAGGAATTGATGTTGTAAAAAGGAAAATAAAAGGTGGAACAAATCACATGCTTTTCACAGATTAAGGTAATTTTTTTCAAAATTAAACACTATTAATTAGAGAGATCTACAAAAGGATCCTGATTCCTGGAATTAAAATCACTTGAAAGATAAATTGTTTGGATAAGCATATAAAAAAGTGGAGTGCAACCACTTTAAAACATTTTACAACTTGATTACATTTTCAGTGTAATTTTCATTCTGAGTATCAATTACAAGAAGTGTTTTAAGCCACAGAAATTTTCATAAATAAATAGCCTCTATAAAGATTCATTTTAGCTGCATTAGAAATGTGTTACAAACCAAATACAGTGAGGAGTTGGATTCACAGTTGAAGAAAATTATACACATTACGGTGACCAGAACTAGCATTATAAAGGCCAGAGGAAGATTGGAATTACTTATTGCCCTTCTTTGATGGTATTTCTAAAGTGCATTATTCATAATGATGGCAATAACTATCCACTGGTTTTCAGAAACTCCAAAGGGAGAAGTACTTTCATTTATTTTATTCTTTTTTTTTTTAATCCAGAGCTTATGTCTGGGCAAAAATTACTACCAAAATTGTATAAATATAGAATCAGATATTTGATTGTTTTATATTTATTTGTTTACACTAAAGAGAAATAAATCTTAATTAATTAGCATCATATTGATAATGAGTAAATTTTTCCTCTAAGTAAATAGTCATAAATATCGAGACAAATTTCACAGACCCTCTAAATTCTGAATTAAAAATTTTTTTTTTATTGTATTGAAGTGATTTAGATTTAATGACAGGAGATAAGGTATAAAAGAAACTAGAATGAAACAATTAGGAGATATTTAGTACATTTAGGGAGAATTGTGGGGGCACTAAAATAATATGTGTCTGTGGACTTCTTTTCAGGAAGATTATAAAGAATTACCCAGAAAAAAAATATGCTATATTTTCCACTCCCCAAGTTATCTCTAGAATATAGTCAAGATATTTTGAATTATGCTATAATATCTAATCTATTGCTGATGTGCAATATACATGAAAGAACTACTCAGTTTTGCAAGGAGGCTGCTTCTGTTCAAGTTAAGGAATTTATCTTCCACTGGGGATTTTAATCACTGCTTCAGGTTTATATTATTCATTTCATATTTGAAGGTTGCATTTTATGTATATAAGTGTGATCTTTACTTTTAAGCATTTTAGGATTAAAGTGTTATGTATCACATAAGTATATAGTACACTTAAAATTTGCAACAGTTTCGTAATCACTATATTGTTTGATTGACTTAGTACATTATAAAGCTAAATATATAACTAATAAATGGACTTGAAGTTTCATTCTTGTATCATGGTATTTATTTATTTATTTATTTATTTATTTTTAAAACATCTTTATTGAAGTATAATTGCCTTACAATGGTGTGTTAGCTTCTGCTTTATAACAAAGTGAATCAGTTATACACATACAATATGTTCCCATATCTCTTCCCTCTTGCATCTCCCTCCCTCCCACCCTCCCCTTCCCACCCCTCTAGGTGGTCACAAAGCACCGAGCTGATCTCCATGTGCTATGTGGCTGCTTCCCACTAGCTATCTATTTTACATTTGGTAGTGTATATATGTCCATGACACTCTCTTACCCTGTCATATCTCACCCCACCCCCTCCCCATATCCTCAAGTCCATTCTCTAGTAGGTCTGTGTCTTTATTCCCGTCTTGCCACTAGGTTCTTCATGGCCTTTTTTTTTTTTTTTTTTTCCTTAGATTCCGTATATATGTGTTAGCATACTGTATTTGTTTTTCTCTTTCTGACTTACTTCACTCTGTATGACAGACTCTAACTCCATCCACCTCATTACAAATACCTCCATTTCATTTCTTTTTATGGCTGAGTAATATTCCATTGTATATATGTGCCACATCTTCTTTATCCATTCATCTGTTGATGGACATTTAGGTTGCTTCCATGTCCTGGCTATTGTAAATAGAGCTGCAATGAACATTTTGGTACATGACTCTTTTTGAACTATGGTTTTCTCAGGGTATATGCCCAGTAGTGGGATTGCTGGGTCGTATGGTAGTTCTATTTGTAGTTTTTTAAGGAACCTCCATATATGGTATTTATTTTTAACAAACTGGGCAGCAGAATTCTTGAGGAAAAAAGAACTCTACTGCAATAATGTAGCAGATTTGTTTTAAACTGTCAAATGTCTGTATGTTTAGTGATAATCCACCACATTCTGTTAGTGAACCACAGGTGTCTCTAAAGAGTGGGTAATTTGGCATACCATATGTGATGACATGCTGTCCCAATAGGATAACATCTTTGCTATAGAAACTTTGCAATTTAGCGTTATGCTTTGTTACTTTTGTAGGTGGACTAATTTTACTCAAGACAAACTAAACTATCTCTTTTAAAGAGCATACTTTCATAAAAATAACTTTAAAAGAGAGAAAAGGAAAACTCTCAGGGCATGCTTAACTGTGGACATCTGAGATAATGGTCCAATTTATGGAAGTACCATTATACTCTACGCAAACGCTTGTTATATTTTGCAGTTTAAACCAACAAGAAGTGTGTCTTTATACACTAACAAAACAATGAATTAAAAAATTTAAAAAAACCGAATTAACTGGATGTTTGACTTTTCTCCCACAAAGCAAATTAATCAGACTTTTTGTAATCATGTAGATATTATCCTTAAGTGATCAATATTTGCACGGAACATCTAAGTGCATAGCAATTTTACAAAAGCATATCAAATAAAATTTTGATAACTTGGAATATTGATATAGTTGGCAAGTAACGGACATTTGCCAAGTCCTATGCATATACATCTATATCTATAAATATATAACTGTCTAGTTCCAATGCAAACAAGATCATTCTCTATTATGACAATTAATGATTTGAAACAAAGCAATATTAAAAGTTTTCATGATTGATCAAATAGTCAATTAAATGAAATAATTCTCATTTTTATAATTATGAAATATATATAAACATTTCAATCAAAAGTTTGTACTTTGAAAGATTCATCTTTTGACTGTAGAATCCTAGTGTCTAAATCCTAATGAATCCTGACACTACTGCTATATTTAAAAAAATAGTAGTTTAAAGTTACCATATGCTCTGTACTTAAAAAGTTAATTTCAATTCAACAAACATTTATTGATTGCCTACTATGTGCAAGGCATTGGGCTATTTGTGAGGAATACAACATTAAATGCAGAATGATCTCTACCTTCCTGAAGCTTCCATTCTAGTGAGGGATATACAAATTTTTTTTCAAAAGATATTTCATTTAAGTGTGATAACTGTTGTAATAGTAACAAAGACTCTCTCTTTGACCAAACTTAGGTCAGGATCCTCTAGGCCCTCTTCTCAATCTGGCCTAATCCCTTGGGATTGGCCTCAGGCTTGCATAGCTAAATTTTAGCAAGAATTCCCCAAGCTCTAATCTGATCACCCTAGTCTGCCTTCAGCAAGAAGGGCAAACAATGTCCTCAAATTTAGAGAGGCAGACAGGCAAATAGCAACAGTGAATAACAACTTATCAAAACAGAAATCCACAAGAAAAACCCCCATGAAAACCAGTGCCAGGGTAGGAAAACCTAAACTGTAATTGAGAAATTGCTGGATGATCAATGCAAACAAGTCTGAGAGATAAAAACTCCAGGGGGGACTCAGTCATTGAGGTGCCCCAATAGTTTTTGAGTTTTACACCCTGGAACTCTACCAAGTTCTCACAGTGAGAAAAATCCCCTGGGTCTTTTGGCAGGGAGAGGGGAAAAAGAACCATTTTGAGAGATGCCAGAGCCCTCCGTTCTTCTTAACAAGACCTGCATTCAAGAGAAACTATTTAACCAGAGCTTAACCTGCTGAGGTTTTATCAGAGCCTAACTAACCTGAGGGAAGGGAAATACCCAACTTTGCTGCTATGGAATTCTAAATGGAGCAAGGGAAATGTCCAATGCTGACCCCTTTAGCCATCTTGTCACTCCCAAGAAGGGTGGGGAAGCTGAGAAACATTTGTGAAGTTCACAGTCCAGAGGCATGGGCTCACTAAAAAATTGAGACCTAGTCATAGGACTACAGAACACTTCTCCTTTCCCCTATACCTTATCACCATGTTAATGAAGGTCTATTTACAGCAATTCCTCTTACCCAATATATCATGTCCCGCTATCAAGAAAAAAATGACAAGGCATACTAAAAGGCAAAAAGCACAGTGCAAAGCAACAGAGCCAGGCATGGCAGGAATGTTGGAATGGTCCGACTAGTAATTTAAAACAACTATGATTAATAAACTAAGGACTCTAATGAATAAATCAGAAACAACATGCAAGAACCAATGGTCAGTGTAAGCAAAGAGATGGAAAGGATGAATAATAAATATTAGAGATCAAAAAACACTGAAACAGAAATGAAGAATGACTTTGATGGGCTTGATAGTAAGCTGGACACAGCTGAGGACAGAATATCTGAGTTTATTTTAGCTGCTATGACAGGGGTCCATATAGGATATAGTGAGGTCATAGAAGAGAGAGTGTTCAATTCTACCTGGGGGAGGGTCATGGAAGCACTGTGAAAGGAATTGACTCTTGAGCTGTGGGTTGAAAAATGAGAAGTGTTTTAAAGTGGACATTGCAAACAAAGTAGTATATAAACCAACAAGGAAGCTGAGTGAATCATTAAGTGAACTTTAAATTATTTGGATTGTTTAAAGCATTGAGATTGAGGGGCAGTGGAGAAATGAGCATGGAGAGATAGATGAGATGCAGATCATGGAAGACTTGCTAGGCTAAGCAATTTGCATTAGTTGATAAAAAAGAATGGCAACCAGAAAAAAAGGGCTGCATCAATATATAAAATATTTATACAGGGACTTCCCTGGTGGCGCAGTGGTTGAGAATCTGCCTGCCAATTCAGGGGACATGGGTTCGAGCCCTGGTCTGGGAAGATCCCACATGCCGCGGAGCAACTAGGCCCGTGAGCCACAATTACTGAGCCTGCGCGTCTGGCGCCTGTGCTCCACAACAGGAGAGGCCGCGACAGTGAGAGGCCCGTGCACCGCGATGAAGAGTGGCCCCCACTTGCCGCAACTAGAGAAAGCCCTCGCACAGAAATGAAGACCCAACACAGCCATAAATAAATAAATAAATAAATAAATAAGTAAAATTTTTAAAAAAAGCTTTAAAAATATATATTTATACAAATATTACAGGAAACTCACTGTTAAAATGCAGTGTGATGTGATGAGAAAAGAACTAGGATAGAGTGTGACAAATCAGCCTTTAAATATCAGCCCTTCTATTTAATAACTATATACTACAGGGGAGTTACTTAACATTTTTGAATCTCAGTTTACATATGAACAACTTAAATTGCTTAGATATTGTGGACATAACACCAATGCAATGGTATTATTGTATCTGGCAGAGTCATCAACTGTAGAACGGTACCTTGTAGTCTATATATATAACTGTAAAATGAGAACCCAGCAAGGCAAATGATTATGTTCAGTTTTAGTGACAATACATGTGAACCATTCCCAAGTCTGATGCATTTACTGATACCTCAGGTTAGAGAAAAAACTCCTACCACTCTTCAGGGCCTGAGCATTATTCCAGAAAGAGGGCATCACTGTAGATCAATGCATTTTCTTGAATGCATTATGTAAATTCAGTATTGTCAGTGAGAAAGGATGGATTACAGTGGTGCTGGCCTATAATATTCACTGGAGAAAACAAGGAGAGTTAAAAAAACATCAAATGTCAGCCTCTCTCTACAGAAACGAAGTGAAAGGTGAACTGTTTATACATATGGCATGACAGCCCCACTAACATACACTTCATTTTTCATAGGATAAACAGACAGTGACATTTAATACTCCTAACAGGGGATAGATGTTCTGATCTGTGAAACTGCTTGGCAGTTCATGCGGAGAAGACAAAAGTGCACTGATATCTTATTGAAAGGCCAGGACAAAATACATCTCTTGAATCACAAATGACATGAAAAGGACTTAGAAGGACTATATTTGCATGAGCTTTGGGTTATTTTATAATAACAGGTTCTGAACAATTTATACCTCTTTACTATTTCTTGTACGATACTTTGACCCTCATTTACTTTAAGGGAATTGTTGAATTGTGTGAGTTTGAGGTGTGGCTTTCCAACTCCCTTTAAACTAGATGAATGGGTAAAATAGCAAAATGGATATTTTGGTAGGGTTGTGTGTTTGACCGTTCAGCATATGCTTCTCATTTTTTTTTTTTTTCATTATATTACTTAGCTTTGTGAAGGGAAAGAAAATAACCTTTTTGTAAAATGTTGTCAAATAGGGTTATAAAAATCAAGGGGACAAACATTATGTTTTTCTTGCTTTAGTTCACTAGTTTCTGTGTTATGCAGAATCTAAGTATTAAATAAAAGTTTCCCATATTTTTTGGTCGCAAAGACGGATTTTGTAACAAAAATGGACACACCACTGCCTTATTGACTTCTAATGAGACCAAAACCGACAGAGGTGTGAACTGCCCTATTTATTATATTGGAATTCCAATATTATCATTTATTTATGACAGTTTTGATGTTCTTACTGAAATAAGACTTTAGAGGGTTTTTTTTTAATTAACCTTGCAATCAAAAATAAAATATCTCTCACTGAACTATATTATATTCTCACACAATGAGATCTGTGCTTATGACATTTTAGTATGGGCAATATACATCCATATATCCACATCACAAATATATTTTATATAGATACTTTGGAAATGTATATTTGTTTCACATGATTCTGATTTTAAAAGAAGAAAATATTATAAATCAATTATTAGCTAACATTTAGAGAAATCACACCCTATTTAATATCAAATGTTGGGCTCTCAGAGGTGTTTTATAAAGATGTTTGCAAATTCTAGAGCATTTTCTCAGCTCTAAAGGATCACTTGGTAACATGGTAGATAAGTTAAAGAAATGTACTAGTAGGCTTTTGGGGAAATGAAAAAAGAGAAAACTTGTTCTGATCCTCTCTGGAAAATTAGTCCCCATAATACTTGCCTCAAAAGTTCTGCTTACCACCGAGCATCTATACTTTCAGAATTTTCACATATACAGTTTAACAAGCAACATACACATTGGTAAACGCATCTTCTATGACTCATATATCCTAGAGCATGTTACTGTCAGTGCCTTAACTAATGACATTCTTCAGGCTCATGCTCCAGATGAATCTCAGTAAGGTTAAGGACCTCACAGAAGGACACACAGGCATATTCTAGTGACTGGGATTTAAATATTTAAATGTTCTGCCTAGCTCACCAAGCCATGCTGGCTTTGTGGGAAGCAACTCCAGTGACACTATTAGTACTTGTAAAGGGCCTCAAGGCTGATGTATGTGGATGATTTTCAGAGGGCATAGCTATATTCTAAGAAAGTTAAAGCATAGTGGTCGTTATTTTCATATCAACAAACCATCTCTACAACCCCTATGGTGTGCCAGTGTGTAAAAATGAACTGAAAATCAAAAAACCTGAAGAGTTAGAAGCAACCTGACTAATTTCACATCTGAGTCACTGAGAAATACAGCCTAGTATGTTCACAGTGCTTTCAACTTTGGTAATGAGTCTCCTATCTCCCATCTGAATCTCATGCTACCCAAGGCAGTGAAGCAGGGAGTTGCTGATCCTTCCCAACTGACACCGGAACAGCTGAACTATATACAATAGGTATGATCTTTCTCAAAATAAATGACAGAAAAAGAGCTAGGACTAGAATGCAAATCTCTAGGTTCCCAGCCCCAGGCACATTGAAGTTCCTGAAAAGCTGATGTAGTGACTTGTTATTAAGGCTAAAAGAAGAAATCAGCTTAAAATATATAACATGTTTTCAGTCATCAAAACATATCTGTTTACTTTTGCGCAAACTCCAAAATGTATGTTAAGCAAGAACGAAGCTTAAAGTTAAATTGAAGCCCTGATTAATTAATCCGGTCTTATATGTTTTCTGTGGGAAAGATGTAAAAGAAGGTGTGACATCTCCATAACAGTGTTAGCTTGTATAGTTTGTATGCACGATCTGAACAAAATACGTTTTTTATGGGCAGATTTAGATCTGAAACATCATTTTCCCCCAATTGTGTACTGATTTGGGGGAAATTTTTGCTACCTGAATTTCTGATCAATGACACAATAAAAGTTTGGATTCAGCTCACCAATATACAGAAAAAGCAGCTTTCTCCAAAGCAAACATATTCCACTCTGAAAAATCGTGAGAGAGAGCAAAATACTAAAGTGATTAACTGAAGTGAAGAAATATATGTAGAAAGTTATTTGAATATTTGGTACCTAGCTATTCTGTAGTGAAGATAATATCACAATAAAGGTTGCTATGCTTGCAAAAGTGAATTCAAACTAATTGAATTGAAGCAACTTATTTATGTAAACTGCTATTATAAAAATACTATTTTCTAATGATGTAGATTACCTTAAAGTTTAAGTGGCTTATTATTTTATTGCAGAAGTATAACTAGTATCTAATCCTTCAAGTTGTACCCAGAGGCTCAGAACCAACTAGCAAAAAAAAAAATAAATACATAAAATTTTAAAAAATTAAAAAGCTAATTCATCACAGTTCACTTTAATTTTTACAAACAGCTAAAATAAAATAGGTTTGAGGATAAAACCTAAACTTAAAATGAACATGGCTTGTCACCATTAAAGACTGAAATTTTTCCAGTTAGTGCATATTTTACTATACTAAATTCAAAGCTGATAAGTTTCATGACATTCAGATATAGATATTGCCAACACATGCCATACAAATCAAGCTATTAATAGAGACTTAATGTCAGACACTGGTAAACTAAGTCTCTTGTGTTAAGCCATTGGACTGTACAACACAGTCCTGGAAATGCAACACGTGGAGGAATACTCAATATTTTCTTTATTTCATTTGTTGTTTATATTACACGGAGGGAATCTGGAATTTTCTAAGTGCAATTTATTATGTACCTTACATTCTTTTTGCCTTCTTTTTCCTCCTGTTTCTCTTTTAAACTATTTTAAAGAAATTTGAATTGGGATTCTGGCAATAACTTATATGCCATGATTTAAAATAAATTTGAGTAGAAAAAATATACTCACTCATAATTTACTCAACTCTCTCTTCCTTTCAGAAGACCTTTTTCACTTCCTATTAAAATAGATCACAAAATAGATCACAAGACAAGCTTCACAAGATCCTCCTGAGGTCTGTGCCTTGTTTTTTAGTTGATATTTTTGTAACTAATTAAGATCATTCAACTATCAAAATTCCCAGCTTAGAATTCCCTAAGACTCTGTGTCAAAAATCACAGCTGTCATTAATTTCTCTCCTAGTTATCATTTCAGTAACTGTGCCAAAAACTTAATGGCTCAATGAAGACTGAATTTCTGTCTCTCTCCTAGAACAAGGTGTGCAGGGCAAGCATGGTGGTGAGACAGGGCACATAAATTCAGTGCCACTGCACATGCCACTTCTGTACTGTGTATTTAATAGAGAATCATGGTGTCTGGGGTCCCTTTTTCTGACATCTGGCTTAACTTCTATTGGTGACAAGTTCATTATAAGTACATAGACAGATTTTTAATGATCTTTGATATGAAAAGTAGCATTTTACTTCCTAGAAGTACATAACTTCAACCCACATCCATCTTCACATGTAGGTTTTGTTAATTGTAAATATGTATTTCTGACATAAACCTAACTGTATCATCACTGTAAATACAAGGAAGAAAAATATTCCAGAGTATATGACATAAAGATATGTGGAGGAGAAAAAACCCTATAGAGGTTTAGGTAATATAAATTATCTTTGACGTTTTATTGCTGTAAAGCCCATGATTAAAATATCTATTCTAAAGATAATCCACATCTTTATTTCTCTACTGATTTGTCTCTGATGCTCTTGTTACTCTTTGAAAACAAGGAGCTCTCCTATCTCTTTTGTACAAGTTCTTAGAACCAGAAGTACTGAGAATGTATTGACTACCATTTAATCTATTAGTGTCAGTTCTAAAGAACTTATTAGGTTTACATATCAGCAAAACCTTTTTCTACTTTTGTGCAGTCCAAGGACTGGCATCGCTTTGTCATGGTCACAGTTGTTTTTTATCTATCTGCCTTGAAGTTCAATTTTATTTGAGAAAGCTATTATATTTTTGTTTTTGCTGTTATTATTATTAGTACTTTAATGACTATTACAGAATTATAGGTGTTAAAAATAATATGCCAGAATTAATACTTATTGGGTTCAAATAAGATCACATTGTTTCATACAACAGCTTGTGTGAGAATATTAGTGATTTGAAAGATATACATAAAAGTTCTGTGGCATGACTCCTATTATTTCAATAAATGAAATGGGTCAGAATTAGAGAGATTAAAAGGGTGGAGATACAGATTGTTGAAAAATAATTTTGATAGTAAGAACAGAACAGATTCTGACAGAAAAGGGTATATTATTTCATCCTCAGTTTAGCTCTATGAGGATCTGAAAGAAAAAAAAGGAGGGTGGAAATAACTAAGTAAACTCACAAAATTTGACCCTGCCCAAAAAGAAAAATAAACATTGTGAGAGAAGGGGTAAGGGACAAATATATTTTGTACTAAATGAACATTCAAGTGTAAACATATCTGGGTTTCTGGGTGAAAGTCTCTAAGAAGCCATTGTTTTCCCCAAGCCTAACATGGGCATTGCCTGTGGTCGCCATTTTGGCTATGGCAGCCATTTTTGTTCAGAGCAGGTGGTGGGTGCCTTTCACCAGGATATAATACCAGAAACGTCTTTTCCTCATGCTTTTATTTTTTCAGACATAGGAGTAATCCAGCAAGGTCCAAAAGTGAATGAAAAAGTTCATTCACATTAATTTTTCTGGTGGTATAATACCACCATAACTATAATCACAATAAATGCCAATCTATTGTGATGTTAAAAAATAAATTAATCCAGGTCTGTTGTTTATTAGTTAGAAGTCGAAGTCATCAAAGTTAAATCATTAGTTTGGATATAAAACTATGTTATATACAGCATATTTTAAAATGTTCACTTGATGTGGGTGTGTGCCCACATCCAGGGTCTGGATGCATCTGGCCATTTGGAAGAGGTACAAATTAGCTTGTGTGTGAAATCATCCCCACAGAGCTGCAAGTGTCACTTTCTAGAAAGTTGAGCTGTAATAAGTTGTTCCAAATAACCGTCTTGAAAATTGGTCATATCATCCCTAATTGTTCTTTCTTCACTTTCTGTCCATATAAAGACAGACTCTAGGGGAATCCGCATATCACGGTTTCTGAAACAAGTGTTATTTCTTCAGATCATAGTTTGTATGGTATATACCTGTTCTGCAGCAAATAGAGTTTTACTATATCTAGATTTAGACTGATTAGGTCTTTCTTTGCAGTCCACATTGAAACTATTTTGAATACAAACCTAGCTTATAAACACGCTTCTTCAAGCCTGCCTGAGTCTAACAATTAAAGATTTTGAGCTTTCTAGTAGTTAACTAGCTCAAAAATGTAAATTCAACCTTAGTCATTGTTCATGAGCCCTGTATATATTTGTAAGACACCTAGAATAATTGTACTCTACTAAAGAAATAGACAAATGATTGATAAAATTGGGCAAAAATTCACTGAACAAGTATTTATTGGAAAGCTTATATATGCCAGGTACTGTTATAGGCATGTGGGAAATATCAGTGAATAACACAGACCGGAACTCGGCCATTACAGAGCTTACTTCCTAGTGAACTTACATTCAAGTGACCCTAGAAAGAAATCCCTCTCCTAATACTCAAGACACTAAGCAAAACTTTCCCCAGAATAGAGGCCTCTTGTCATTTCTTACAACCTGCACCTTAAGAAGAAGTTACTGATGGTAAGAGGTTAACCAAGGAGATGATTATGCGATACGGTTCTAATAAAACATTAACCAGATTCACCCCTTACTGATATTCAGGATTTGAGATTAATTGGGAGGTAATTCAATCACATCATTACAGGGTGTTCATTGAAGGATGAATTATTCTTGTCAGTGGTGCATACACATCATTAGTTGGCGAATATTAAGAGTCCTAAGAGAAACCTATTAGCTCATAGGAGTCAGAAAGGGCCTTCTTATTTCTCCAGAGCAGAAAACTATTTTCATAACTATATCTTCACTTACTATATTATATGGGAATTACCTAGTTTTGAACCTAAATCTCTCTTAGAAACAGAGATTGCAATATACTTATTTCTGAACCCTAGGGTCCTACCGCAATGCCTGACACAGCATAAGGGCTCAGAATTGCTAACTGAGCTATTATTGAACAATAAACAATCTTAATCTTTTTTTAAATGAAAATTTAAATAACATTTATAAATAGCAACCATTTGAAAAATTTACTTTTTTATGCCATTTTCCGGATACAGAAATAACTTGGCATAATTAAGTACTAAAACACTTAGTATTTTATAACAGAATATTAGAAAACTGCATTACCATCTTGTATTAGCTCAAATACAAGATGAAAAAGACATTTGATCAGTGATCTTAATGGAAGGTAACTTTGCCCCCAAGGGGACATGTAGTAATGTCTAGAGTTTGGTTGTCACAACTCTGGGGCAGGGGAAGGGTTACCACTTATATCACTTGACAGAGAGTAGAAGCCAGAGATGCTGCTTGGCATCCTACAATGTACAGGACAGCCCCCCACAACAAGGAATTACCTAGCTCCAAATGTTAATAGGGCCAAAGGTGAGAAACCCTGCATTAGATAAATGTGGGCTAAAATTATTGGAAGTATAGATAAAATTCTAACATAGCTTGTCAATATCTAGATGACAAGAGTAAATAAACATTTCAGTGAACATCATGAGTGGAAAACTGGTAAGATATGGTAAAACCTTTAATTATTTTATTTGTTACAGCTACTTTAAATGTTTATTGCTGATTTCCAAAGGCAGCTGGTTTGCATATTTATTGCAAAATGGTGGTGGGGGGGAGGGGGAGAAGTCAGTATATTCCAGGAGATAGAACTCTGAGATAAAAGATCAGTGATCATCTTTCTCCTCTAAGTGTAGCACTAACTCCGGGAGATCTTGGGGAGGTCATGTAGTTTCTGGGACTCAGTTTTTGTTGTGCCACCTGCTTCTGATCAGTAAGTCCTCAATAACCCACTCCTTCCCTCTACGGCAGCATTGTCCAACAAAAATATGAGAGGCCCAGGTACAAGACACATATGTAATTTAAAAATGTCATGTAGCCCCATTAAAAAAAGTAAAAAGAAACAGGTGAAATTCATTTTAATATTATACTTTATTTAACATAATATATCCAAAATATTATCATTTCAACATGTAATCAAAACAAAAAACTACTCAGATATTTTCCATTATTTTTTAATACTGTCTTAAAATCTCATATTTAGTTTGCACTTAGGGAACATATCAGTTTGAGCTAGCCACATTGCAAGAATTCCTAGACACATGTTGCAAGTGGTTACTATATTGGTCAGTACAGACCTAGATATTAAAACCTGACTCTTAAATTTGCCCATGGAGGTTTGAAGAAAGAGAAAGGAAAAAAAAAAGTCAGAAATCACGGCGTTATCACTATTAACAAGTTTTACTGGTTCCCTCTTACCCCATTTATATGACTCTTGTGATAAGGCTTATACCTATAAATACAGCCATTTTTTCTTTTCATCTTAGGGCATTATTAGATAAATAAGTATAACATAAAATAACCTGGAATTTTTGTTTTACATCTGAAGAAAGCTGGGATGGGTGTTTTCATATATTTAGAAGTATGTGTTTCAAGATATTCTCTGGTAATGGTAGCCAGAGATATTAACTAAACAAACAGTATCTGAGTAATGTCTGTAGGGGCAGAAAAATTAACAACATTAAGTACTGTCTCTGCAATCTTTTCTTTCTTATATCCTTCCTTTAATAGACTAACCAAATTGTGAAGCTGTATCTTTTTTTAAGTTCAAGTTAAACAAAAATAGAGTTTTTTTCTTGGAATTGAAAAACTATATATTTGTCGTGTCATTGAAGCTTTGCTAAGGAAAACACTTCATCCACAATCATATGAAGTTCTGAAGCTTCACAATGTAATACTTCAATTTAAAACTTAACACAGGATTACATGACAGTTGGAAAACTGCAATACAGTATCTCTGAGAGGATATACTAAAATCCGTTTTGACAACATAATGATATTACTACTGCTTAAAGACACATGCTAAAAATGCTGTTCTCAGTTTGTGCACTTAATTGTGTGAGCGGTGATAAAAATCAGAAATATTTGTTAAGTTTATTTGCTCATATCAATATATTTGCACAAGCAAAATAATTCCCCAAGAAAAATTAAGTAGGTAAGGCAGAGAAAATAAATGAATTATGAGTTATGATGGTTTGGAGCATATTGGTTAAAATTAGTATATTTTCTTCTAAAGAAGAATTTGAATATAGGAGTATACAGATATTTGAATTAACTTGGGATATGTGAGAGTCACTTTACTTTTTTATAGCTTTGCATTGTATGCCCATGATCTTTAGCTTTTATGATTCTGTATACACATATTGCAAGGAGCAGCTGATATATACTGAGCATTTACGATATGACACGTGTTTTGCAAATATTGGTTTCAACATAGTACTGTCCCACATTTTCTGATGAAGAAATCAAAGGTATTCGAGTTTCAAGCTATAAAGATTAAGGAGGTAGTCATAAATTTCCTGCTTATTATTTAATACATGTATATAGGATCACTTTCATGAAATCCTTGAAGAGTGGAGAGATTTATAAATAAGATTTAATAAATTTACAATGCTTGCCATGTTAAATATAATGCCTTCTGTATCATTTACTCTGTGAATCTTGCCCACCTGTACATCCCAGCTAACAGTTAAAGTAGACAATTTATATTTTCTTATACTCTGAGTATTTTGGGGGAATTAATATCACTTTACTTAATGATAATAGCAATTAAAGTACTTCACTTTTCTTGCATCTAGATAGTTAACTTGCTCTCTGTACTCTGTTCTGCATTCTGACAGCACCTTTCAACCTGGTAATCTAGTACAAGGAAAAACTCCCAGAAGGCAAGCTTTGACCTTATGTTCTAGTACATAAAGAATTAGCACTCAGCCTCTCCATCCAACCCAGTTTTAATAAAGCTACCCAAATCCTCTTGGCTGACTCTTTGGCAGGACAGTATCACTCAAATACTCAATTTTTTACTTGCTAATTCAATAGGCAGCCTGAAAAGTCTTTCAGCTGTACATTTAATGGGATAAATAAAACTTTTTATGTATTTTCAATTTTTGTTCTGTTGACAGAAAAAAATGAGTTTTGAGAACTCCAACAAGACTTTCTTCTCTCATAATAAATGTTTCTTCTAACCTGGGGACAGGACAGGAAGGAGGGAGAAGCAAGAGGGAGGGGATATGGGATATATGTATACATATAGCTGATTCACTTTGTTATACAGCAGAAACTAACACAGCATTGTAAAGCAATTATACTCCAATAAAGATGTTAGTAAATAAATAAATAAATGTTTCTTCTAAGTTTAACATTACTGACCATTTCGTCAATCTTTCCATTATTATGCAAGTTTACATTTTAGGGGAATATAATATTAACTTTATTATCACAAGTAATTGAAACTTTATGGATTATTAAAAATAATAAATTAACTCGTTCTTTCAGGGCTTAAAAATAACTTCATATTTTATTACCTTTAGGGAGAAAATTTATATTTAAATATACTAAATGTGTCATTGTGTTACTTTATTAACCCTTTTCTTATTATTAAACGCAGAATTGTTCTTCATTGTAAATGTGTTTCTTATGACATGTGAAAAAATATGAGCATGTTTGACATAATAAGTGAAGACTTCCTGATCTTTTCCTGTGTCATTATCATTAATCGCTAATTTTTCTGGGGTAAGTGCACTGCTATATGTTTATGTCATTATCTTTTTAAATATTCTTAACAGTTTTAGTCATATGACCAATGAAAGAGTGCTCCAAATGCAATATTTATGATGTTTGCTATTATAATAATAATTTTAAAACTCCCCAAAATAGATTATCTCCAATGATCCTGTATTTCTCATCTTAAGAAAAACTGATTATCACCATGTAGAGCATGGGAAAGAAACAAAACAAAACAAACAAAACAGATACTAATATCAAGGTACCTTTTGGTACCTGGGTACAGTAGAAACTTGTCTAACAAATAATTAATACTTTTAAAGCAATCATTCCTAAACCTTTATATCTTAATGGTGCTTTGTGGCTTCACATTACTTTTTAGAAGTATAAAAACTAGTTTATCATTCATCACTTGAATGTTAATTCAAGTGTTTTCTTAATTTTGCACATAGCTATGATCTCTGAAGTCCACTTTAATCTTCTTTCTACTGAACCTTGCTCCTTCCCAAAGTTAAGTAGTAATGCTCAGGGGGGGAAAGTTACATATTACACTGCTATGTCACTGCTTCCTCAGTAGTTCACATTCTCTGGCAGAAATGATATAAAATCAGAAATAACCTCACACTGGAAGAGAGACTTCGTTTTCTAGGCAATACGTCAAATGCGAAATATTGCTTAAGTGTTTAAATCAACTATCTATAAAGAAGCCATTTCTCTTATGGAGTGGATTATGAAAGAATAAAATAAAAGATAAGCTTGTTCTTTCTGAGGTTAGGAATTTAAACTTAACTGGTGCTTATATGCACACAGGGCAAAGAATATTACAAGGAGGAGTTTGAACTTCCAATCAATTACAAGTTTCCTTGTAATCGTATCTATTGACTTTTTACAAGAATAGTGAGCTAGGCAAAGCAATGTAGACCAATGTCATGAAAATATCTAAATGTCAATTTCCCTAACAGACCTTACATAAAAATGGAATGATTTTTAAATGGATCATGACATATACCTGACTATAACTGAAAAGAGACATTATTAAGGACTGCATACTCAGTAAACAAGAGATTATTTTCCCAATAAGCAAAGAGAAGCTATTGCTTGTTAGGCTCATTCAGGCACTCTAAGTGACATTCTGAGACTTCATTTCACTCTGAAGAAATCAAATAAACAACAATAAAGTGATGGAGAAAACTTCATTTTCTTCTAAACACTAAATGAAATTAACATTATGTAGAATGAAAATCTCTTAAGCTAAAAGCTCTAGTTCTCCACCTGAGGCAAATTTCAAAATAAATATTAAGATTTTCAAAGGATAGTGTTTAAAGTTCTTGTTACTGAGGGAAAACAGAATGAAATGAATAAACATATGTGTATAAATATGTACCGAATCACAGTCTGATAAAATAGAATGGAAGTATATAAATATTTTGTGATAAATTCTTGTGCAAAATATAATGCTATAAAATGTGAGTAGCATTTAACTTATAAACAGTTCCGAATCATCTTCTAAATCATCTATCTATAGGTGAGGTTCTCATGCAATCACTAACACATTCATTTCTAAAACCACTAAATGTAAATTTTAATGTTAGGGATAACTTCTGATGACAAAAAAGGAAGTACTTCTAACTGTACCAGGTTCCCTACCATATGTCTTCACACCTTCCCTTCCCTCTATCCACCCACCTATAGATATCAATTGCAGTTCCTGGAAGATACTTCTTTCAGATAATCTCATTATACGGCCAAAGAACTGTGGTGCTACTTTAAGCTCAAAACATATTCCAAGTTAACACCCTCTTGTGATGGCTTCATGTAGTGTACAGTCATCTAATCCACCCTTCCAACTCTGACTCAGAATTTCCATAGATACTTGGCATATGATTTAGAGAAAACCATAAAATAGAAATAGTAAAAATAGCACAGTCTGTTGTTTCTTAAGCTATAGACAATCATAAAATGCCAGTACGAAACATATTTGTAACATTGCATAGGCATAACTATTTATTCAAAGGTACTTCTTATCCTGTGTGATATGAAATGGAACCCAGCAGGTCTTCATTTAAAAATGATTAAAATTATGTGAAATAATTTTAAAACCATTCACCCATTTTGTTTTGTTTTAGAAAATGGCATTGCAAATTATTACATTATTTACATTCTCTGTATCATTTATTGTGTCTTTTGGAGAGGGTATAATAGAATGGGAAGGGGATTCATAATAGCGTTCACTGGGTTTAAACTGTGAGACTGCTACTTAAAGTCTGGAGGCACAGAGAAATTAAGCGACTTGTTCAAATGACAAAAAGTAAGATTTGTAGTATTTTTATTATTAATATAGGATTGATACAGTGGAAATTAATAGATAATATTATATAGTTCTCTGTTAACTGCTCTGTATCTACTACCTCACCCTTTAAAAAATATTATATTCATGGATTCAGAACATGGAATTATGCAAATGATATAGCAAAGTACCAGAAGAAAGAAGGAGTTTAAAAACGTTAGATATTATAGTACTGTATAGAAAGTTGGAATATGTTACCAAGTTCTAGTTAGAAAGTAAAGAACAGAGTGAAAGGAAATGAATATAATTCCTGATTTTGAGGATGTCTAGGTCGTGGGGTGTATTCCACTTCTCTCAGTGTCACTACAGATTACCAGATGAATATCTCACTGAAAATCATTGTCCTATCCTTTATAACTACACAAGGTACCAGGTAGGATAATTGTACAGTCCTGATTATTTTTAGACAAAGGCCCCCTCTTATTCATGTCTATATTTTCACATCTTTTTTCCAACTCACTTACCATTCAAGTCCAATATTGTAAGCCTCAAAATAGTACAACTGACCAATAACAAAATTCTGATAGAATTCAGGAAATTTTAGAGGGATTTAATCTATTAATACATTTTAGAGTATAATGTTACATCAATACAATTTAATGGGAGAATGAGTAGTCTTTTTAACAAATTCTGCTCTGTAATCACACGGAAAAGGATGCAAAAGGACCCCTAACTCAAACCATGTACAAAATTAACTCTAAGTACATTATAGACTTAAATATTGTATAAGATCTAAACCTATATATCTCTTAAAAGAAAACATTGCAGCAAATTGCAATCTTGGATTTGGCAATGGTTTCTTAGATATGCCATCAAAAGTACAAACAACAGAGACAAAATTGGATTTCATGAAAATAAAAAACTTTGTCTTTGAGAAAAACTGTCAAAAGGATGAAAAATTAAGCTAAATACCGAGAGAAAATATTTGCAAATCACATATTTGATAAGGGAATATATTCAGAACATATAGGTAACTTACAGTTCAACAATAAAAAGACAAACAACCCAATTAAAAATGGGCAAAGAGTTTGAGTAGACATTTTGCAGAGAAAATATACAAGTGGTCAATAAGCACGTTAAAGATGCTCAGTGTTATTAGTCTTAGGAAAATACAAATCAAAATCAGGAAATATCACTTTATACCCATTATAATGGCTATAATAAAAAAAGACAGATAATAACAAGTCTTGGGGAAGATGTGGAGCAACTGGAAACATCATGCAGTGCTGATGGGAATATAAAATAATGCTTTGGAAAACAGTTTGCCCATTCCTCAAAAAGTTAAAAATAGAGTTATCATATAACCCAGTAATTCCAACCCTAGGTATATACCAAAGAAAATTAAAAACATATGCCCACACAAAAATGTATATACAGCAGGGAAACCTTCAAGATGATGGAGGAGTAAGATGTAGAGATCACCTTCCTCCCTACAAGTACATCAGAAATACATCTACCTGTGGAACAACTCCTACAGAACACCTACTGAATGCTGGCAGAAGACCTCAGACTTTCCAAAAGGCAAGAAACTTCCCATGTACCTGGGTAGGGCAAAAGAAAAAAGAAAAAAACAGAGACAAAAGAATAGGGGCAGGACCTGCACCTCGGGGAGGGAGCTGTGAAGGAGGAAAAGTTTCCACACACTAGAAAGCCCCTTCACTGGTGGAGCCGGGGTTGGTGGGTGTGAGGGAAGCTTCAGAGCCAAGAAGAAGAGCACAGCAACAGGGGTGCAGAGGGCAAAGCAGAGAGATTCAGACACAGAGGATTGGTGCTGACCAGCACTCACCAGCCTGAGAGGCTTGTCTGCTCACCTGCCAGGAGGGGTGGGGGCTGGGAGCTGAGGCTCTGGTTTCAGAGGTCAGATCCCAGAGAGAGGACTGGGGTTGGCTGTGTGAACACAGCCTGAAGGGGGCTAGTGCACCACAGCTAGCCGGGAGGGAGTCCAGGAAAAATCCTGGAACAGCCTAAAGGCAAGAGACCAATTTTTCAGGGTGCATGAGGAGAGCGGATTCAGAGCACCACCTAAATGAGCTTCAGAGAGGGGCACGAGCTGTGGCTATCAGAACGGACCCCAGAGACGGGCATGAAATGCTAAGGCTGCTGCTGCAGTCACCAAGAAGCCTGTGTGCAAGCACAGGTCACTATCCACACACACACACACACACACACACACACACACACACCCTGGGGACCTGTGCAGCCCACCAAGCCAGGTCCTGTGATCCAGGGAAAACTTCCCTGGGAGAACACACAGCATGCCTCAGGTGGTTGCAACATAACACAGGCCTCTGCCTCCACAGGCTCACCCTGCATTCCGTACCCCACCCTCCCCAGGCCTGAGTGAGACAGAGCCCCCTAATCAGCTGCTCCTTTAACCCAGTCCTGTCTGAGCAAAGAACAGATGCCCTCAGGTGACCTATACACAGAGGTGGGGGCAAATCCAAAGCTGAACCCCAGGAGCTGTGCGAACAAAGAAGAGAAAGAGAAATCTCTCCCAGCAGCCTCAGGAGCAGTGGATTAAATCTCCACAATCAACTGGATGTACCCTGCATCTCTGGAATACCTGAATAGCCAACAAATCATCTGAAAATTGAGGCAGTGGACTATGGGAGCAACTGTAGATTTGGGGTTTGCTTTTTACATCTAATTTGTTTCTGGTTTTATGTTTATCTTATTTAGAGTATATTATCATTGGTAGATATGTTTATTGATTTGGTTGCTCTCTTTTTTATATATCTATATAGATATACTTTTTTTTTCCATTTTCTCTTTCTGTGAGTGTGTATGTGTAGGCTTCTTTGTGTGATTTTGTCTGTATAGCTTTGCTTTTACCATTTGTCCTAGGGTTCTGTCTGTCTGTTTTTTTTTCAGTATAGTTTTTAGTGCTTGTTATCACTGGTGGATTTGTTTTGGGGTTGGGTTGCTCTCTTCTTTCTCTCTTTCTTTTTTTTTTTTCTTTTTTTATTATTTTTCAATTTTTTTATTTTCAATTTTTTTATTTTTTATTTTAATAACTTTATTTTATTTTATTTTTTTCTTTCTTCCTTTCTTTATTTCTCTCTTTTCTTCTGAACCATGTGGCTGACAGGGTCTTGGTGCTCTGGCCAGGTGTCAGGCCTGTGCCTCTGAGGTGGGAGAGCCGAGTTCAGGACATTCGTCCACCAGAGACCTCACAGCCCTATGTAATATCAAATGGCAAAAGCCCTCTCAGAGATCTCCATCTCAATGGTAAGACACAGCTCCATTCAACGACCACAAAGCTACAGAGCTGGATACCATATGTCAAACAACTAACAAGACAGGAACACAACCACACCCATTAGAAGAGAGGCTGCCTAAAATCATAAAAAGGTCACAGACACCTCAAAACACACCACTGGACACGGTCCTGACCACCAGAAAGACAAAATCCAGCCTCAGCCACCAGAACACAGGCACCAGTCCCCTCCACCAGGAAGGCTACACAACCCACTGAACCAACCTTAGCTACTGGGGGCAGACACCAAAAACAATGGGAGGTACGAACCTGCAGCTGGCGAAAATAACACCCCAAACCCAGTAAGTTAAGCAAAATGAGAATACATAGAAACACACAGCAGATGAAGGAGCAAGGTAAAAGCCCACCAGACCAAACAAATTAAGAGGAAATAAGCAGTCTACCTGAAAAAGAATTCAGAGTAATGATAGTAAAGATGATCCAAAACCATGGATATAGAATGGAGAAAATACAAGAAACACTTAACAAGGACCTAGAAGAACTAAAGAGCAAACAATGATGAACAACAGAGTAAATGAAATTAAAAATTGTCTAGAAAGAATCAATAGCAGAATAACTGAGGCAGAAAAACGGATAAGTGACCTGGAAGATAAACTAGTGGAAATAACTACCACAGAGCAGGCTAAAGAAAAAAGAATGAAAAGAATTGAGGACAGTCTCAGAGACTTCTGGGACAATATTAAATGCACCACCACTCGAATTATAGGGGTCCCGGAAGATGAAAAGAAAAAGAAAGGAACTGAGAAAATATTTGAAGAGATTACAGTTGAAGACTATGCTAATATGGAAAAGGAAATAGACAGTCAAGTACAGGAAGTGCAGAGAGTCCCATACAGGATAAATCCAGGGAGAAACACATTGAGACACATATTAATCAAACTATCAAAAATTATATACAAAGAAAAAATATTAAAAGCAGCAAGGGAAGAACAACAAATAACATACAAGGGAATCCCCATAAGGATAACAGCTAATCTTTCAGCAGAAACTAGGCAAGCCAGAAGGGAGTGGCAGGATATATTTAAAGTAATGAAAGCGAAAAATCTACAACCAAGGTTACTCTACCCAGCAAGGATCTCATTCAGATTTGACAGAGAAATTAAAACCTTTACAGACAAGTAACAGGTAAGAGAATTCAGGACCACCAAACCAGCTTTACAACAAATGATAAAGGAACTTCTCCAGGCAGGAAACACAAGAGAAGGAAAAGACCTACAATAACAAACCCAAAACAATTAAGAAAATGGGAATAGGAACATACATATTGATAACTACCTTAAATGTAAATGGAATAATGCTCCAACCAAAAGATACAGACAGGCAGGATGGATACAAAAACAAGACCCATATATATGCTGTCCACAAGAGAGCCACTTCAGACTTAAAGACACAAACAGACTGAAAGTGAGGGGACGGAAAATGATATTCCAATCAAAAGGAAATCAGAAGAAAGCTGGAGTAGCAATTCTCATATCAGACAAAAAAGACTTTAAAATAAAAACAATTACAAGAGACAAAGAAGGATACTACATAATGATTAAAGGATCAATCCAAGAAGAAGATATAACAATTATAAATATTTATGCACCCAACATAGTAGTACCTCAATGCATAAGGCAAATGCTAACAGCCATAAAAGAGGAAATCAACAGTAACACAATAATCGTAGGGGAATTTAACACCACACTTTCACCAATGGATATTTCATCCAAAATGAAAATAAATAAGGAAACACAAGCTTTAAATGATACATTAAACAAGATGGACTTCATTGATATTTATAGGACATTCCATCCAAAAACAACAGAATACACTTTCTTCTCAAGTGCTCATGGAACATTCTCCAGGATAGATCATATCTTTGGTCACAAATCAAGCTTTGGTAAATTTAAGAAAATTGAAATTGTATCAAGTATCTTTTCCAACTACAATGCTATGAGACTAGATATCAATTACAGGAAAAAAAAATCTGTAAAAAATACAAACACAGGGACTCTAACAATACACTCCAAAATAACCAAGAGATCAACTGAAGAAATCAAAGAGGAAATCAAAAAATACCGAAAAACAAATGACAATGAAAACACAATGACCCAAAACCTTTGGGATGCAGCAAAAGCAGTTCTAGGAGGGAAGTTAATAGCAGTACAATCTTACTTCAAGAAACAAGAAACATCTCGAATAAACAACCTAACCTTACACCTAAAGCAATTAGAGAAAGAAAAACAAAAAGACCCTAAAGTTAAGAGAAGGAAAGAAATCATAAAGATCAGATCAGAAATGAATGAAAAAGAAATGAAGGAAATGATAGCAACGATCAATAAAACTAAAATCTGGTTCTTTGAGACGATACACAAAATTGATAAAACATTAGCCATACATATCAAGAAAAAATGGGAGAAGACACAAATCAATAGAATTAGAAATGTAAAAGGAGAAGTAACAACTGACAATGCAGAAATAGAAAGCATCATGAGAGATTACTACAAGCAACTGCATGCCAATAAAATGGACAACCTGGAAGAAGTGGACAAGTTCTTAGAAATGCACAACCTTCTGAGACTGAACAAGGAAGAAACAGAAAATATAAACAGACCAATCACAAGCACTGAAATTGAGGCTGTGATGAAAAATCTTCCAACAAACAAAAGCCCAGGACCAGATGGCTTCACAGGCGAATTCTATCAAACATTTAGAGAAGAGCTAACACCTATCCTTCTCAAACTCTTCCAAAATATAGCAGAGGGAGGAACACTCCCAAACTCATTCTATGAGGCCAGCATCACCCTGATACCCACACCAAATATGCCACAAAGAAAGAAAACTACAGGCCAATATCACTGATGAACCTAGATGCAAAAACCCTCAACAAAATACCAGCAATCAGAATCCAACAGCACATTAAAATCCACCATGATCAAGTGGGGTTTATCCCAGGAATGCAAGGATTCTTCAATATATGCAAATCAATCAATGTGATACACCATATTAACAAATTGAAGGAGAAAATCCATATGATCATCTCAATAGATGCAGAGAAAGCTTTTGACAAAATTCAACACACATTTATGATAAAAACCTCCAGAAAGTAGACGTAGAGGGAACTTTCCTCAACATAATAAAGGCCATATATAACAAACCCACAGCCCACATCACTCTCAGTGGTGAAAAAATGAAACCATTTCCTCTACGATCAGGAACAAGACAGGTTGTCCACTCTCACCACTATTACTCAACATAGTTTTGGAAGTTTTAGCCACAGCAATCAAAGAAGAAAAAGAAATACATGGAATCCAAATCGGGAAAGAAGAAGTAAAGCTCTCACTGTTTGCAGATGACATGATACTATACATAGAGAATCCTAATGATGCTACTAGAACACTACTAGAGCTAATCAATGAATTTGGTAAAGTAGCAGGATACAAAATTATTGCACAGAAATCTCTTGCATTCCTATACACTAATGATGAAAAATCTGAAAGAGAAATTAAGGAAACACTCCCATTTACCACTGCTACAAAAACAAAAAATTACCTAGGAATAAACCTACCTAAGGTGACAAAAGACCTGTATGCAGAAAACTATAAGGCACTGATGAAAGAAATTAAAGATGATACCAACAGATGGAGAGATACACCGTGTTCTTGGATTGGAAGAATCAACATTTTGAAAATGACTATATTACCCAAAGCAATCTACAGATTCAATGCAATCCCTATCAAACTGCCATTGGCATTTTTCACAGACCTAGAACAAAAATTTTCACAATTTGTATGGAAACACAAAAGACCCCAAATAGCCAAAGCAATCTTGAGAAAGAAAAACGGATCTGGAGGAATTAGGCTCCCTGACTTCATACTATACTACAAAGCTTTAGTAATCAAGACAGTATGGTACTGGCACAAAAACAGAAATATAGATCAAAGCAACAGGAGAAAAAGCCCAGAGATAAACCCATACACATATGGTCACCTTATGTTTGATAAAGGAGGCAAAAATATACAATGGAGAAAAGACCACCTGTTCAATAAGGGGTGCTGGGAAAACTGGACAGCTACATATAAAAGAATGAAATTAGAACACTCCCTGATGCCATACACTAAAATAAGCTCAAAATGGATTAAAGACCTAAATGTAAGGTCAGACACTATAATACTCTTAGAGGAAAACATAGGCAGATCACTCTATGACATAAATCACAGCAAGATCCTTTTTGACCCACCTCTTAGAGAAATAGAAATAAAAACAAAAATAAACCAAGGGGACCTAATGAAAGTTAAAAGCTTTTGCACAGCAAAGGAAACCATAAACAAGACCAGAAGACCACCCTCAGAATGGGAGAAAATATTTGCAAATGAAGCAACTGACAAAGGATTAATCTCCAAGATTTACAAGCAGCTCATGCAGCTCAATAACAAAGAAACAAACAGCCCAATCCAAAAATGGGCAGAAGACCTAAATAGACATTTCTCCAAAGAAGATATACAGATTGCCAACAAACACATGAAAGAATGCTAACATCACTAATCATTAGAGAAATGCAAATCAAAACTACAATGAGATATCATCTCATACTGGTCAGAATGGCCATCATCAAAAAATCTACAAACAATAAATGCTGGAGAGGGTGTGGAGGAAAGGGAACACTCTTGCACTGTTGGTGGGAATGTAAATTGACACAGCCACTATGGAAAACAGTATGGAGGTTCCTTTAAAAACTAAAAATAGAACTACCATTTGACCCAGCAATCCCACTACTGGACATATACCCTGAGAAATCCATAATTCAAAAAGAGTCATGTACCACAATGTTCATTGCAATGTTCTATGTTCTATTTACAATAGCCAGGACATGGAAGCAACCTAAGTGTCCATAGACAGATGAATGGATAAAGAGGATGTGGCACATATATACAATGGAATATTACTGAGCCATAAAAAGAAACGAAATGGAGTTATTTGTAGTGAGGTGGATGGACCTAGAGTCTCTCATACAGAGTGAAGTAAGTCAGAAAGAGAAAAACAAATACCATAAGCTAACACATGTATATGGAATCTAAAAAAAAAAAAAAAAGGTTCTGAAGAACCTAAGGGCAGGACAGGAATAAAGATGCAGATGTAGATAATGGACTTGAGGACACGGAGAGTGGGAAAGGTAAGCTGGGACGACGTGAGAGAGTGATATGGACATATATACACTACCAAATGTAAAATAGATAGCTAGTGGGAAGCAGCCACATAGTACAGGGAGATCAGCTCGGTACGTTGTGACCACCTAGAGGGGTTGGATAGGGAGGATGGGAGGGAGATGCAAGAGGGAGGAGATATGGGGATATATGTATTTGTTTAGCTGATTCATTTTTTTATAAAGCAGAAACTAACACACCATTGTAAGGCAATTATACTCCAATAAAGATGTTAAAATAATGTATATACAGTTGGTGATAGCAGCATTATTCATAATAGCCAAAAAGTGGGAAAAAAACAAATACCCATCAAGTGTTAACTGGGTAAACAATTTGTGGTAATCCATACTATGAGATATTATTCATCAATAAAACACTACGGAACTGTACATTTTAAAATGCTAAAGGTGGTGTATTTTATGTCATGTTTTTATACTACAATATTAAAAAGCCAGGAATTGAGGTACTGATATACATACTCCAGAGAGATGAACCTTGAAACTATTATTCTAAGTGAAAGAAGACAATTAGATCCCAAGTAAATAATTTCATTTATATTAAATATCCAGAGTAGGCAAATCAATAGGGACAGAAGGTAGATTAATGGTTGTTTATAACAAGGGGCATGGAGTAGAACAATTGGGGGTGACTGCTAATGGGTATAGGTTTTTTTCTTGGGTGACAAAAATGTTCTAAAGTTAGATTGTGATTATGGTTGCACAACTCTGTGAAGATATAAAACCCATTAAATTGTATATTTTAAGTGGGTAAATTTTATGGTATGTAAATTATATCCCAATGGAGCTGCTAAAATCTATCTATCATCTATCTACTTATTTTTCTCTCAGACTTTATTTTTCTCTCAGACTCTCAGACTATCTATTTATTTTTCTCTCAGACTTCTCAGGGGAAAGTCTATATAACTGAAAGAACATAGAACTTCCTGAGCATGTGTTATTGACTCATCTGGGTTTTGGGCCTTCATAAACTAACTATATGATCTTGAAGAACTGCTTTTCTATTTATGTACTCTCATTCCTTCTTCAATGCAAAACTGTTCATATGCATCATGATCATTAAAATCAATATTTGCATCACATGTGAAAAGAATGAGACATATTTCCAGAGAAAACCATAATTCAAAAAGATACATGCACCCCAATGTTCATTGCAGCACTATTTATAATAGCCAAGACATGGAAGCAACCTAAATGTCCATCAACAGAGGAGTGGATAAAGAAGATGTGATACATATATACAATGGAATATTACTCAGCCATAAAAAAGAACAAAATAATGTCATTTGCAGCAACATGGATGGACCTAGAGATTGTCATACTGAGTGAAGTAAGTCAGACAGAGAAAAATATATGATATTGCTTATATATGGAATATAAAAAATAAAAGGTACAAATGAACTTATTTACAAAACAGAAATAGAGTCACAGATGTAGAAAACAAACTTATGGTTACCAGGGGGGAAAGGGGGGGGGAGGGATAAATTAGGAGATTGGGATTGACATATACACACTACTATATTAAAAAAAAAGATAACTAATAAGGAACTACTGTATAGCACAGGAAAATCTACTCAATACTCTGTAATGGCCTATACGGGAAAAGAAGCTAAAAAAGAGTGGATATACGTATATGTATAATTGATTCACTTTGCTGTACACCCAAAACTAACACAACATTGTAAATCAACTAAACTCCAATAAAAATTCTAAAAAAAGATAAAGTCAAAAAAAATAAATAAGTACCTTTGTAAATATATTGCAACTCTCTTAGTACAACTTATATATGGTGAAGAATAAAAGATAGAAATAATTCAACAGCGTATGTGTTTTCCTCTAAGCTATTACTAATCATTTGTGATTAAAAAATTAAAAAAATATTTAAAAAGCAGTATTTGCATCACATGTGAAAAGAATGAGACAAATTTTTCCCATGCAAGGTGCAGTCTGTTGGTCAAGTGGCAACAAAGCCACATACTCCACTGCAGGAACTGTGTCTTTGAGGAATAATTTAAACTCCAAAGCATTGAGAAAATGCCGTTTTCCCAGCAATCCTTCACTACCTCTGACAATAGTCTGTGTAAAAGGTGATAAATTGTTTAGCTGCAAGGAATGTCAAACAAGCCATACGCCACAATTGTAACAATTTTCTCTTTCTTTATAAAATTATGGTAATCCATGTGTCTGTGTTGATTTATAAATTCATTTTGTCATTTAAAAAAAATAGAATCTGGATTATCATAATGTCATACATAAAGCCTACAAGAGGCAGAGAATTTAGTTTGAGTTTAGATGTGTGTCATATGACTTCAGGGAATTTAATAAATACCCTAATTATCATTGAAGGGTAAAAAAAGACAGTTAATTTACATGTTACACATCTTTCCTCAAAACACTTCATATGCTAAAAAGTATCAAAGGATGAGATAAGAAAGAAAATACTGTTTAATGTTTAGTGTCAGATTATTAATTCAGACACAATATAGCGTTCCCATGGATGTTAAAATGCAGATGTTACTGCCTAATTCTTAAAAAGATATTCCTATTTATAACTAACAGTCAAGTTGAGACTATTTATAAGGAGTTTACACACAAGTTTGAAGACTAAGAAAAACAAGTAAAGGAAGAATGTCCCTACGATTTTAATAAAACATATGTGGGTATGAGGGAGTTACTATAACCTTAGATTTATACGCATACATCTATTAATTTCTATCAAGATTGTTTAGATTTTAAAATATGCAAAATATGCAAATTAACCTTGCTACCTCCTTATCACCTTTAGAGTTAGACACTAATTAACAGAGAAGTTAGCTTAGTTAAAGGTAAAGGTTAATTGTACTTAAGTATAAGAATAGAGGGTTCAAAACATATTCAAGTTATAAGCTTCTTTGATAAACTCATTAAGAAGTATCTCTCTTGCTTTTTAACTTGACATATACGCCTGAAAATACTGACAATGATAAAAGAATATAATTACACATGAAGCTTTATTTTTAAAATTCATAGAAAAAATATTTCATGGATTGATGAAAACAAGCAGCACCTCTTTTATTAATTTATATTTGGAATAAAAATAAAATAAAACGAGTTTTGCCTAAAGGCTAAGCAGGCATCCAGTATAATTTGCATCCATAAAAATAATAAAAATGGGAAAATAACAAAACTGTTATTATATTAGCATAATACTGAACATCTTCAATGTCCAAAGGACAGTGCTAAATTCTTTGTATGCATTAATTCATTAAATCCTCACCACACGCTATGAAGTAGTTGCGTAATGGTATTTATATTTTACAAATGAGGAAACTGTACCTTTAAGAGGCTAAATGGGTTTTTGCTAAGAAGAAAGATATGTTTATAATTTGAAATGCTGATGCAAGGAAATATCTTTACACTAAGTCAGGTTGAAAATTGTGGAATGGGTCATTTAAAATCAACCAGGATTTAATATCCTAAAAACCTGAATGAACCTGGAATGTCAGAAATCACCCCAATTTCCAAAATAGTTATCAGTTTTCTTGGATATATCTGAAAGGTCAAAGTTATTGAAACTCCTTTGTTAAAAATGTTTAGACATCTTTTAAGCATGGTTACAGCATTAAAAGTTGCTTTTCAAACAGTAAAGTGTGGTGTGGTAGGCAGAATAAAATCTCCTATCCTCAAGATGTCTAAATCCTAATCCTTGGAATCTTTATTATGTTATATAATACATGGCAAGGGAGAAGTAAGGTTGTAGGTGGAATTAAGTTTGTTAATCAGATGATCTTAAAGGAATTATCCTGGATTATCCCAGTGGACCCAACGTTGTCACGAGGGCCCTTAAATGGGGGAAAGGGAGGAAGAAGAGTCAAAACCAGAGCGATGACATTGTGAGAAACACTGAACCAGCCTTTGCTGGCTTTGAAAATGGTAAGAAGTCATGAGCCAAGGAATGCTGGTAGCCTTTAGAAACTGTGAAAAGGCAAGAAAATGGATTCTCCTTTAGAAGCTCCAGAATGCTACGCAGTCCTATCAATGCCTTGATTTTATCCAAGTGCATTTTGGACTTCTGCTCTCTGGCACTGTAAAATAATAAACTTATTCTGTTTTAAAACATTAAGATTGTGGTAATTTGTTACAGCAGCAATAAGAAACTAATACAAACAGAAAGTTGCTGTAATCTGTTTGATTATTGTTCTAGTAATCTTAGGTGCTATCCAAAGTGTTGGTCACAAATATTCACTAGAAACCTGTTAATAAATTGACTTTGAAAACAGAGGAGGTATGCAACTCTCAGAAAGATTGATAAAATTTGCATCCATCTATCTATATCTATATCTGTATCTGTATCTATATATCTGTATCATCTATATTTATATATCCAAGTATATATGCAAATCTAATAGCCAAATTAATATTCAGAAGTTAATTTGCAGTTACTAAGGCATAATTCTAAAAGCATTTCTACCAGTTTTCTACCTGCTTGCTTACTTAAAGCAAACACTAATAGGTTTGACATTCTCTTTTCTTTCAAACACCTGAAGGAAAAATGTTATTTGGTATGAATTACCTGGATTATTTATGTGACTATAAAATTTAAGTTAAAAAAAAAAACTTAAAGATTGAATTAGAAAATGTAACCTAATTTCTTATTACCACCTGAATGGATATCATTCTTGGAAACTTTAGTCGTATAAAAATTATGAACCAGTTAGATAGCTAAATTCTTAATAAACTAGTCAAATTTAATCAATTTAAAAATACTTAAAATATGTCTTTCCTAATTGTATCTCAGATTTTTATTATTCTAAAATCTAGATTTAATTATAGTGATAACAATAAATTGTTTCATGTGGAAAATTTCTAAAAGTATCTCAAACTATATTAAAGGCCTATCATTTCTATAATCCTTAAAGCTTGTTTGATTATCAGTAGAAGCCTGATACAGTAGAAGATCTGTATTTACAAAGAAAAGTAGCCTTATAAAATTTTCCCTGGTGGACAGGAGACTTTTCTTATGTTACTGAAACAGCAGAGATAAAGAATGAGATTAGCTATCCAAATGGAACCAAATTCCCTACATGTATTAGGTATTCTATATGGCTAAAATGTGCAAATTAAATTTTATAAGAAAAATTAGGGATTTCTTTCAAGATATTAAAGTATTGTTAGTTTAAGTAAAAATTAAGGATAAATTTCTAGTAATAAAAATTTAATATAAGGTTTATTTTGTAACAATCTACTTTTGTTCTAGTTCTGTTGATTCTGCTTGTTTTATACATAATTTTCAGACCAAGATATACTGTATAAGAATTATATCAAGATTTCTCATAATCTTTACCCTGTCATTATTTTATTTTATTTGTGAGGAATTTATCATAATGAGATGTATGAATCTATCCTTGAATTGACCGTTTATTTAGAAAAAAATGTCATTTTCAATGATCATGACAGATCAGCTATGAATATCAGAAAAAAAACCTTTCAATAAACTAACTTCAATCTATAAAATTGACTTTAAATGTGAATATTTTCTTTCTTAAATATAAGTGATGTCAAAATTATTTAAAATTTATTTTTTTGTGTGTAAATAACCTCAAAATATATACAATTCCAAGGAATATTAGGAAAAAAAGCAGTTGTTATTGATTTAACTTCACCATTTCTGTTAATGATACTTAACCTATATTCTGTTTTACCTTCTGAAAAAATTTTATATATCCTATAACCTCAGTAAGTGTATTTTTACATCAACTTTCTCTCTGATGTTATTTTTACACACATTCTCAAATTTTGATAAATCTGTACTTTTTATTCTATGCTGTTGTAAGGAATCCATATTACTTGGTACCATAAAACATGAATATTTGTTGAACCATAGATCTCAGCTCATTATGAAAAAATTTCCACTAATATACTGTATTGTTGTAACATATTCAATCTACAAATAATGAAAATAAATTCAGTAAACAATTATTTATTAATAATTAAATACTCTATATGATGCCATTAATGCATGATTGAGTAATCAATATTAATTCATTATGAGCCAGACACTAACCTAGGCATTAGATATATATCAGTGAACACGATAATAAGAGTATTTTTAGCTAGTAAAATAATAGAATTTATTATCATAACATAAACATAGTCCAGTTGTTTTATTTCCCCATTTCACAATTTAAAACTGTTCACAGAATACTGAGCACCCAACATACTGTCAGATATTTTGTTTAAAGCTAAATTTTATATTGTCACTATACTTCACAAGATATAAGATTTTTAAGTACGGAGATTTATAATTAAATTTTGATGGTTGAAACAATGGGAATTGAAGGTATAGAGAATTAGGTTCAAAATCTTGCTTCGACTATCTGTGAAATGGTAAATATATAGTATTTTGACCTTTGTTTCTTCATCTGTAAACTGAAGATAACATTTACCATGTGAGGACTAAAAGAGATAAAGAATTCAGAATTATGCCCTCCATTAAAGGTTGTTATTATTTTAACTTCTTATTTCTAATGGTATAGTTTAACTAGTAGGAAAATAGACTGTATTGTATTTTTAATACTATAATCAGATGAAATGTATTCAATAAATGTAATCACACCTAAAACTGATTCCAGGACTGGTGCCAGCTAACACTGTAGAGTAAGAAATTTTCAAAATCCTCTCTTCCATGAAAACAAAGAAAACACTGGCCAAAATATCAGAACCAATTTTTTTCAGAACTCTTGAAGCTAACCAAAGTCTTTAAGCAATCCAGAGAAGGTTTATTCAAGAAAAACAACTTTACCTCTAAAAGAACAGCAAGATTTGTCATGTTTTAGCTTACGCTAGACTCATTCGCAACCCTTCACTTCAGTAGTAGCCTTGAAAAATAACAACCCATGTTCCTGGGGCAGTTTGGTAACCCCTGGAGAGAGTAGAATGGAATTGAAGTTATTTGAAAAATCTCATTCCCAAAGGGTTTTCATTATATTACCTGTTTTGTGGTCCCCTGTAAGACTTACTTTTAAGCTGATACAGAGCTCACCCAGCGCTAAAAGCCTTCTCCCAGAGAGCTGGTGTTGAAAACAATTACAGGCAAGTGTTTTGACATTTCTGCTTCCTGAGGTGATGGATAACAGGGAGTACATAATAGACTTACCAAAAAGCTTCAAAGAAAAGGTGGGGAATGAATTTCAACAGGGCCTTTGATAAGCCACAATATATTCTTGGATAACTACAAACACATAAGGGTAGGCCTGATTACATTCTCAGGAAGGACCTGAGAAAGCCCTCAACTTTTGCCTTTGGCTGATATTGAGGTTCTGTATGAGCAGAAGTAAAGGCTAAGGGTAGAGGTGTAAAGTGCCTGGCTGAGTGTTGAAGGCATGGCTCAATAGACACAAAAATCTTCTCAGCAAAAACTAGGAGATTTATAGTTCCAGGCATTTAAAGAAAGTACTGCCAATCATTAGCTTACCAGTTAGCTATTCAGGTAAATACTTCAGTGACCATGCATAACAAAGAATACACAGTTTAGAGAATTAGTTAAGAAAAGTAATTAAATAAACAAACAACAAATACAACTGTCAGCAACAACAAAAAATATCCTGGGGATGGGGGAGAATCTGATTTCTAGAGTTGCCACATTGTACTATTTTAAATAGCCAGTTTTCAAAAAAATTATAAAACATACAAAGAAATAAGAAATTATGACTTATTCATAGGAATAAAAGCTATAAATAGAAGCTGTCCCTGAGAAAGTGCGGACATTGGACTTATTAGATACAGACTTTAAGCATCTACTTTAAATATGTTCAAAGAATGAAAGGAAATTATGTCTAAAGAATTTTTTTTAAAGCATGGGAATAATGTCTCACTTAATAAAGGATATCAATAAAGAGGTAGAAATTGTAAAAAGAAACAAGTAGATAATCTGGTATTGAAAAGTATGATAACTGAAATGAAAAATTCACTGAAGACTATCATCAGAAGATTGGCACATGAAGAAGAACCAACAAACTTAAAGATAGGTCAAATAAAATTGTCTATAGGTGGAAAAGAACTAAAAAAGAATGAAGAAAAATGAAGACACCTGTGCGACACCATCAGATGGACCAATATATTCATAATGGGAATCCGAGAAGCAGAAGATAAAAAAGAAATGACATCTGAAGAAATAATCACCAAAACCAGCCCCAAATTTGGTAAAATACATTAATATACACATCTGAGAAGCTGAATGAACTCCAATAAACACCTAAACACAACATAATCAAACACTTGAAAGACAAAGACCAAGAGAGAATCTTGAAAGTAGCAAGAGACATATGACTCATCCTGTACAAAGAAGCCTTAATAAGATTGACAGTGGACTTCCCATCAGAAACTGTAAAGGCCAGAAGTGTTCAAACTGTAGAAAGAAAATTACTTCAACCAAGAATTCTTTGCCTTGTAAAACTATCTTTCAACAATGAAAAACAAATTAAGACATTCCCAGCTTTTTTTTTTTAAAGGAATTCCTTTATTATTTATTTATTTATTTATTTATTTTTGGCTGTGTTGGGTCTTCGTTTCTGTGCAAGGGCTTTCTCTAGTTGTGGCGAGTGGGGGCCACTCTTCACCGCAGTGCGCGGGCCTCTCACTATCGCGGCCTCTCCCATTGCGGAGCACAGGCTCCAGACGCACAGGCTCAGCAGCTGTGGCTCACGGGCTTAGTTGCTCCGTGGCATGTGGGATCTTCCCAGACCAGGGCTCGAACCCGTGTCCCCTGCATTGGCAGGCAGATTCTCAACCACTGCGCCACCAGGGAAGCCCCCCAGCTTTGTTTTTAAATGAGAGATTCCATTACTAGAAAACCTGCCTTACAAGAAATAATAAAGGGAGGCCTTCAGACTGAAATAAAAGGACACTGGAGAGTATCTCAAATGCTGGTGAAATAAATGCATAGGTAAATATAAAAGATAATATAATTTATTTCCTATTTGTAACTTTTTCTCCCATTTGATTTAAAAGAGAACTGTATAAAACAATAACTATAAATCTTTTGATTGACATACAATATATAAAGAGATAATTCGTATGACAATAACAGCACGATGGAGGGGAGAGAGAATGGAACTATATAGGAGCAGTTTTTATACCCTATTAAAATTAGGTTTGTGTTAATCAGAACTAGATTGTTATAAATTGCATTGTTCATTAAAATCTCCAAGGTAACCACTAAGAAAATAACTCAAAAATATAATAAAAGTAATGAAATTTGTTAAAATAGTCATTTAACAAAAAAGAGGATAGCAATGGAGGAACAAAGGAACAAAAAATACATAAGACATATTGAAAACAAATAGTAAAATTAAAAATGCAAGTCCTAAATTGGTAATTACCTTAAATGTAAACAGCTTAAACACTTCAATCAAAAGGAAGGGAGTGGCATGATATACTTAGAGTGATGAAAGGGAAGAACCTACAACCAAGATTACTCTACTTGGCAAGGATCTCATTCAGATTCGATGGAGAAATCAAAAGCTTTACAGACAAGCAAAAGCTAAGAGAATTCAGCACCATCAAACCAGCTCTACAACAAATGCTAAAGGAACTTCTCTAAGTGGGAAACACAAGAGAAGAAAAGGACCTACAAAAACAAACCCATAACAATTAAGAAAATGGTCATAAGAACATACATATCGATAATTACCTTAAACGCAAATGGATTAAATGCTCCAACCAAAAGACACAGGCTTGCTGAATGGATACAAAAACAAGACCCATCTATATGCTGTCTATAAGAGACCCACTTCAGACCTAGGGACACATACAGACTGAAAGTGAGGGGATGGAAAAAGATATTCCACGCAAATGGAAATCAAAAGAAAGCTGGAGTAGCAATACTCATATCAGATAAAATAGACGTTAAAATAAAGAATGCTACAAGAGACAAGGAAGGACACTACATAATCATAATAAGGACACTACATGATCAAGGGATCAATCCAAGAAGAAGATATAACAATTATAAATATATATGCACCCAACATAGGAGCACCACAGTACATAAGGCAACTGCTAACAGCTGTAAAAGAGGAAATCGACAGTAACACAGTAATAGTGGGGGACTTTAACACCTCACTTACACCCATGGACAGATCATCCAAAATGAAAATAAATAAGGAAACAGAAGCTTTAAATGACACAATAGAACAGATAGGTTTAATTGATATTTATAGGGCATTCCATCCAAAAACAGCAGATTACACTTTCCTCTCAAGTGCACATGGGGCATCTTGGGTCATAAATCAAGCCTCAGTAAATTTAAGAAAATTGAAATCATATCAATCATCTTTTCTGACCACAACACTATGAGATTAGAAATGAATTACAGGGAAAAAACGTAAAAAACACAAACATATGGAGGCTCAACAATACGTTACTAAATAACCAAGAGTTCACTGAAGAAATCAAAGAGAAAATCAAAAACTACCTAGAGACAAATGACAATGAAAACATAATGATACAAAACCTATGGGAGGCAGCAAAAGCAGTTCTAAGAGGGAAGTTTATAGCTGTACAAGCCTACCTCAAGAAACAAGAAAAATCTCAAATAAACAATCTAACGTTACACCTAAAGGAACTAGAGAAAGAAGAACAAACAAAACCCAAAGTTAGCAGAAGGAAAGAAATCATAAAGATCAGAACAGGAATAAATGAAATAGAAACAAATAAAACAATAACAAAGATCAATAAAACTAAAAGCTGGTTCTTTGAGAAGATAAACAAAATTGATACGCCATTAGCCAGACTCATCAAGAAACAGAGGGAGAGGACTCAAATCAATAAAATTAGAAATGACAAAGGAGAAGTTACAACAGATACCGCAGAAATACAAAGCATCCTAAGAGACTACTACAAGCACCTCTATGCCAATAAAATGGACAACCTGGAAGAAGTGGACAAATTCTTAGAAAGGTATAACCTTCCATGACTGAACCAGGAAGAAATAGAAAATATGAACAGACCAATCACAAGTAATGAAATTGAAACTGTGATTAAAAATCTTCCAACAAACAAAAGTCCAGGACCAGATGGCTTCACAGGTGGATTCTATCAAACATTTAGAGAAGAGCTAACACCAATCCTTCTCAAACTCTTCCAAAAAATTGCAGAGGAAGGAACACTCCCAAACTCATTCTATGAGGCCACCATCACCCTGATACCGAAACCAGACAAAGACACTACAAAAAAAGAAAATTACAGACCAATATCACTGATGAATATAGATGCAAAAATCCTCAACAAAATACTAGCAAACAGAATCCAACAACACATTAAAAGGATCCTACACCATGATCAAGTGGGATTTATCCCAGGGATGCAAGGATTCTTCAATATACGCAAATCAATCAATGTGATACACCATATTAACAAATTGAAGAATAAAAACCATATGATCATCTCAATAGATGCAGAAAAAGCTTTTGACAAAATTCAACACCCATTTATGATAAAAACTCTCCAGAAAGTGGGCATAGAGGGAACCTACCTCAACATAATAAAGGCCATATACAACAAACCCACAGCAAACATCATTCTCAATGGTGAAAAATTGAAAGCATTTTCTCTAAGATCAGGAACAAGACAAGGATGTCCACTCTCATCACTATTATTCAACATATTTTTGGAAGTCCTAGCCACAGCAATCAGAAAAGAAAAATAAATAAAACGAATACAAATTGGAAAGCAAGAAGTAAACCTCTCACTGTTTGCAGATGACATGATACTATACATAGAGAATCCTAAAGATGCCACCAGAAAACTACTAGAGCTAATCAATGAATTTGGTAAAGTTGCAGGATACAAAATTAATGCACAGAAATCTCTTGCATTCCTATACACTAACAATGAAAAATCTGAAAGAGAAATTAAGGAAACATTCCCATTTACCATTGCAACAAAAACAGTAAAATACCTAGGAATAAACCGACCTAGGGAGACAAAAGACCTGTATGCAGAAAACTATAAGACACTGATGAAAGAAATTAAACAGATGCTAGAGATATACCATGTTCTTGGATTGGAAGAATCAATATTGTGAAAATGACTATACTACCTAAAGCAATCTACAGATTCAATGCAATCACTATCAAATTGCCAATGGCATTTTTTATGGAACTAGAACAAAAACTCTTAAAATTTGTATGGAGACACAAAAGATCCCGAATAGCCAAAGCAGTCTTGAGGGAAAAAAACGGAGCGGGAGGAATCAGACTCCCTGACTTCAGACTATACTACAAAGTTACAGTAATCAAGACAATATGGTACTGGCACAAAAACAGAAATATAGATCAATGGAACAAGATAGAAAGCCCAGAGGTAAACCCACATACCTATGGTTAACTAATCTATGACAAAGGAGGCAAGGATATACAATGGAGAAAATACAGTCTCTTCAATAAGTGGTGCTGGGAAAACTGGACAGCTACATGTAAAAGAATGAAATTAGAACACTCCCTGGCACCATACACAAAAATAAACTCAAAATGGATTTGAGACCTAAATGTAAGACCAGACACTATAAAAGTCTTAGAGGAAAACATAGGAAGAACACTCTTTGACATAAATCACAGCAAGATCTTTTTTGACTCACCTCGTAGAGGAATGGAAATAAAAACAAAAATAAACAAATGGGACCTAATGAAACTTCAAAGCTTTTGCACAGCAAAGGAAACCATAAACATGATGAAAAGACAACCCTTAGAATGGGAGAAAATATTTGCAAATGAATCAACGGACAAAGGATTAATCTCCAAAATATATAAACAGCTCATGCAGCTCGATATTAAAAAAACAAACGACCCAACCCAAAAGTGGGCAGAAGACCTAAATAGACATTTCTCCAAAGAAGGCATACAGACGGCCAAGAAGCACATGAAAAGCTGCTCAACATCACTAATTATTAGAGAAATGCAAATCAAAACTACACTGAGGTATCACCTCACACCAGTTAGAACAGGCTTCATCAGAAAATCTACAAACAACAAATGCTGGAGAGGGTGTGGAGAAAAGGGAACCCTCTTGCACTGTTGGTAGGAATGTAAACTGATACAGCCACTATGGAGAACAGTATGGAGGTTCCTTAAAAAACTAAAAATAGAATTACCATATGATCCAGCAATCCCACTACTGGGCATATACCCAGAGAAAACTACAATTCAAAAAGACACACACACCTCAATGTTCGCTGCAGCACTATTTACAATAGCTTGGTCATGGAAGCAACCTAAATGCCCATCGACAGACGAATGGATAAAGAAGAAGTGGTACATATATACAATGGAATATTACTCAGCCATAAAAAGGGACAAAATTGGGTCATTTGTTGAGACGTGGATGGATCTAGAGACTGTCATACAGAGTGAAGTAAGTCAGAAAGAGGAAAACAAATATCGTGTATTAACGCATATATGTGGAACCTAGAAAAATCGTACAGATGAACTGGTTTGCAGGGCAGAAATTGAGACACAGATGTAGAGAACAAACATATGGACACCAAGGTGGGGAAAGCCGTGGGGGGTGGAGGTGGGGGTGTGATGAATTGGGCAATTGGGATTGACATGTATACACTGATGTGTATAAAATTGATAAAAAAAAAATGCAAGTCCTAACTTGGTAATTACCTTAAATGTAAACAGATTAAACACTTCAATCAAAAGATATAGATTGACAGAATAAATTGAAAAATCATCCAACTATGCGCTGGCCACAAGAGAAACACTTTAGATTCAAAAATACAAATTGGTTGAAAACAAAATGATGGAAAAATAGATACCATGCAAACAGTAATCAAAAGAGGAGTGGAGTAATTGTATTAACATGAGACAAAAAACACATTAAGACAAAAAATGTTACTAGAGACAAAGAAGGATATTAGGCAAGAAAAGGAGATAAAAGACATTCATATTGGAAGGGAAGAAGTAAAACTCTATTCACAGGTGAAATAATGTATACAAAAAATCCAAAGAAATACACATAAATACTATTAGACTTAATAAACAATTTAATAAGGTTGCAGGATACAAGATCTACATAGAAAAGTCAATTTTTATGAACTAGCTGTGAAAAATTTGAAATTGAAATTTAAAAATAATTCTATTCACATTAAAAGAATAAACTATTTAGGAACCGATTTAACAAAAGAAGTTCAATACTTGTATATTAAAACTACAAAACATCAAGAAATTAAAGAAAATTTAAATAAATTGAAAGATATGTGTTCATGGATTAGATGACTTAATATTATTAAAATGGCAATGCTTCCTAAATTGTTCTATATATCCAATACAATTTTTATTAAAATCTGAGCTGATTTTTTTTTAAGAAATTGACTTGCTGATCCTAAAGTTGTTTCAGAAATTCAAGAGATCCATATTAGCAAAAACAATCTTGAAAAGGAGGAACAAATTTGGAGAAATGCTTTCTGATAGCAAAACTTAACATGCAATTACAATAATCAAGCGTTTGTGGTACAATCATGAAGATAGACATGTTGATTAATAGACCACAATTTATATTCCAGAAATAAACTATTCATTTTGCTCAATTTTTGACATGAATGTCAAGAGAGTTCAATGGGTAAAGAATAGTCTTTTCAACAAATGCTGCTGGAACAATTTGATTTCCACATTCAAAAAAATGAAGTTGAAAAAAAAAAAAAAAAAAAAAAATGAAGTTGGATTCTTACCTCATACCATATACAAATATTAACTCAAAATGAACCAAAAACCTAAACGTAAGAACTAAAACTATACATTTTTTAGAAGAAAACATGGGTGCAAATCTTGAAGACCTTGTATTAGACATTGATTTCTTGACGCAAAAACCTAAAGCATCAACAGACAAATAAAAAACAGACAAATAAGACTTCATGAAAATAACTTTTGTACTTCAAAAGACACTATCAAGAAAATAAAAAGACAACCTACAGAATGAAAAGAATTATTTGCAGATTGTATATCTTTTATGTAACTAGCATCCAGAATTTATAAAGAACTCTTACAACTCAATAATTTAAATAAAAAAAAAAACTCCAAAAGAAAAATGAAAGGTATTCAAATAAACTTTTCTCCAAAGAAGATATACAAATGGCCAATAAACACATGTAAATCTTCTGAGCATCATTAATCATTAGCAAAATGTAAATCAATGCCAAAATGAGATAATAATGCACACCCGTTACTGTGGTTACAATTAAAAAGACAGATATTGACAAGTGTTGGTAAGAATTTGGAGAAATCAACACCACCATACAGTGCTGATGGGAATGTTAAATGGTACAGTCACTTTGGAAAACAGTTTGGCAGTTCCTTAAAATATTAAACATAATGTTAACACATGGCCCAGCAATTCTACTCTTTTAAATATACACTGAAGAGAACTGAAAACATGTTCACACAAAAACTTGTACACAAATGTTCGTAGCAGCATTATTCATAACAGCCAAAAGATGAAAACACCCACATTTCTATCAACTGATTAATGGATAAACAAAATGTGTGTATCATACAATACAATGATATATTACTCAGCCTTACAAAGGAATGAAGTACTGATATATACTATAATGCAGGTGAATCTTGAAAACATTATGCTATGTAAAAGAAGTCAGACATAATAGACTACATAGTGTATGATTCTATCTTATGAAATTTCCTATATAGGCAAATCTAGAGACAGAAGTGAGAGTATTGGTTGCCAGAATGCAGATATGGGGGATTAGGGTGTTACTGCTAATGGTTATGTGGGTCTTTGTGGGTGATGAAAATGTTCTGGAATTCAATAGTGGTGAAGGTTGCACACATTTATGAATATATTAAAAACAACTGAATTGTACATTCTAAAAGGGTGAATTGTATATTATGTGAATTATATCTCAATAAAAGCACTAAATCAACATATATTAGTTCTGCTATATAAGCTTTCAAAGAGAAAACGTTTACAATAGTTGTATTCAAGGGAAAATTGAAAAGTTGAAGAAACTGCAACACACACTACAACTAAATCCCATAACAATGCAACAAATCCTTTTAAATTAGGATGTGTTAATTAATTAGTTAAAAATTTTTTACAATTTCCAGTAGAGAGTCTTTTCAAGAAAGTATTAATTGATTGGGTGATATTTCTTAAGTAAATTCTAAAAGTAAGCAAATGTGTATGGTATAACCCTAATTTTGAATTTCCATTAAACTGTAAATAAGAATTATTATTATAATATTATCATAGATAAAATGGAAATTCAGAGTTCTTGCCAGAAAACCTAAAACAACATATGGAATAAATAAAACCTTGGTAGTATTTTCCCTTCATAACAATGCTGGTTTTTTGAACATCAACTAATTATAATAAAATATTAAGTTTAGGGGAGTCATAGAACTAACCTCAAAAATAAATTAGGCAGAGCAGTTACTGATAACTAAGGAAAGTGGATGCTTTTATACTTGAGCCTAAAATTAGATTATCAAGTTAAGTAGTTCTGTTATCTGACTTTCAGTCAATCCTGATTGCTTTAGCAGCTTGAAAAATGTGGAAGAATATGCAGAAGTACATATGATTAAAAAGTAGTTTTGTTTATACAGTTTTCAACAAAATTCCAATATCATTTTTCATGATGAAGCTACGCATGGACCATTTTGATATTAAACTGAAATGCAATCATATAGCAGGCATGAAAGAGTACATTCTCAAAGTGATCCACCCAGGCAGACTCTTTGGTTTATACTTCTGCCTCTGAATATTTTGAGAAAATGTTGAAAATTGTATATAGTTTTTTTCTAGCAATCCCATTTGAAATTTATTTCTATGTTATCCTAATGCAAGGTCACAATATGTTAAATCTTCCTACAAAGTATACCATGGAACATTAATATTAAAATCGTAATTTCATCTATTTATGAATAAATAACTCTACCTCTGCCTCTATCTAACTTCCATCTCTAACTATAACTATACTACTAATTTTCTCCCATGTCATCCCTTGCCTATTGGAGAGAGATTAAAAGATGAAGGAAGGGAATTAGTATAGTGCCTGGCATGTACCAGATACTCAAAAAAGATTGTTGAATAAAAGGAAGCAAAGGGAAAGAGAGCCGTCGAGAGCTGTCAAGAGGTCTGTGAAAGGGAAGGTTGGGAGGAAAAGGCAGGTCTGTGCAAGGCTTTTAGGAAACTCTTTACTCTCAATGTACATTAGCATGAAAGGAGCAATAGGGCTACATCTACAAATATAAGCCAGTTTGATGAAATATTGTTAGAAGAAATCATACAATCACCTATTTAAAAATAACCCATTGTTTGAAAGTGACAGACTTCATCTGTCTCTGCTTTGAAATGTGAACAATGAGTAATGCTTTATACCTACTCATTAAAAGTTGGTGATTATTATTATCATTATCATAAAAATCAATATTTAAAAAAAGAGAATAGCTATTACTTAGTGCCATACAGTCTGCCTTCTGCAATCATCCTTTCTTTCAAGAGCTATGTCTAAATTAATGACAATAGAATCACTCTAGAATTGAAACTTTTGGTAAAACTAACCAGGAGTAACAGTAATTTCCATAGTGTAACATGAGAACTAATTTCAGTATTTCAATTCAATGAAATATTTTTATCAGAAATGTTTGGAACTAGTTTTGTCACAAATTATACAGATATTCAGGAGTAAAATTTTAAATGAAGTCCATTTCTTTGATAAATTAATATTCACATATTTTCTTCTACTGTATGTCCCCAGGTTTATAGTTATATCTTTGACCTACTATAATTTTTTTGGATCTGTATTTTGGAGTGATGATCTTTTTCCAAATACTTTGCCAAATTTCACAGCACAATTTGTTTAATAATTCATACATATTTGTTTACCTCTGGTTTTGATTATTTTTAAATCATATATTAACTTCAGGTATGCATTATGGTCAGCTTATTTACTATTTTACCACATTGATCTATCAATTTCTACACACCTACCATCTTGTTTTTGTTAAACCTTTATATATTCTGACATTTGCTGACAAAAGTCTTTCCCCTCTTTTTGTTACTTTTCTAAATATTCTTATTCTTTGCATTTTAAACACATTAGAAAAAGCTTAAGAAGGCCAAAGTCAATATATTTGGAAAGTATTTAATATGAGTTTTCTAAAGTTCCCTATTTCTTCCCTCTTATCTTCTAAGATATTGTTACATTTGGAGAACAGCAACAAATATAGACAGCAAAGAAAATGCAATTTTTGTTAATCTGATATAAATTCAAACTGTGTAAAGCCTTCAACAGTCAGTTTCTTCAAAATGCAAACTGTTAAAATTTTACAAATTTCACTTGGATTCTGAATAATAGGTAAATACTATATTCCATATCTTTACCTATAAGCAACAATATAATTAGATATAATTGTAGTTAAGAACATAAAGCATTTTTCGATTTACTTGAATGTTGTCTTATTAAATGAGCATTGCAGTTCATCACTTTGTAAGGTGTTTTCTGTTTTTAGCTTGGTGATATTTTGGACCAGTAATAAGTGATTATCAAGTGAAGAAATCAATGCTTTAAATTGTCTCTGACACACAGCACTATTTAGAATCATTTTTATAGCGGATGGACCTAGGAAATACACCCTGTGAGCATGAGCACCATGAATAACACATGCAGACACCTATTATATAAATATTTTAGATTTGTTTAAGAAATTACATGCTCTTATTTAATATTCTTAGAAATTCACATTCTTACATTCACATTAACATGGTAAATCATATTGCTAATCTTTTAAAATTGAAGTATCACATTTTATGTGAACTGGAAGATAGAAACTTTTCAGCCTTCTGGCTCAAGTTCTGATAGTGATACATATTGATTATTATAAAACCCTATACAATACACGTTTTTAAATCATCCATGCCTCGAGATTAACAAGCACCAATCAGTGTTCTCTACTGAAGGCTCCTCTCAAAAACTACTCAAGAATTTCAAGGAGAGCAAATTGCAATGAATTGTCGTTCTTAAGAGCCTCAAACATATGACAAAAAGTCTGCAATTGAAAGTGTTGACTTTGATCTATACAGCCCTTTGCTGTTTCACATTGGACATTTTTTCATCCCCCATGGCAGCAAAAATCAACAAGAGTACCCTTCCCAAATGTTTTCTTTTTTTCTTTGAACTTTGGCCAGCCAGGGGGAAAATGTCCTCAGATGAGCAAGGATAAATTCAAGGTTTTCAAGGGATTTTGTTTGTTTGTTTTTCTTCAAGGTATAATATCAAGCCAATGTATACCAAAGCCCTTTTTTTCTCTGCAGCCCAATCCCAAATCCTTAGTCTTTGAGAGAGATCTGAAGCTTTTTTGATGTAGCAGCCACTAGCCACACATAGCTATTGAACACTTAAAATGTGGCTAGTTGGAACTGAGATGTGCTGTTATGTGTAAAATGCATGCCAGATTTCCAGACTTACTATGAAAAGAAATGTAAACTATCTTATAGAAAATTTTTATATTGATTACCTGTTGGAATAATGATATTTTGCTTATGTTGGGTTAAATAAAATATATTGGTAAAATTAATTTCACCTATTGTTGGTTTTTTTTTGTTTGTTTTTTAAATGTGGCCCCTAGACAATTTAAAATTATATATGTGTCCTTCATTATATTTCCAGTGACAGTGCTGATCAAAATCAATGATAATAAATTACTTGAACTTCAAGACTCCTGGGCTATATTCTCAGATAGACAATTTACCTAATGAGAAAGTTGCCTTTTCAACAATCAATTGTTATGTGTGTCCTTGAAAAAACACCTGTTTGTAAAGTATATTTCAATAGAAAAATTCTGCCTCATAGTAGACCCAGCTTTTGATATGGCATCTGCAAATGAAAGTAAAGTAATATTTTATCATTTTACTGTGTCAGTCAAATAGTATCAATTTCAAGGCAATGTAAGAGAAGAGTGATGTATAATAAAATTATGCTTTATGAAATCAGGGTTACTATTCTTATTAGCTGTAGCAGAAGTAATGTTTACGGCTCATTTAAATGTTCAAGCCATGATTTGCTAACAAGCAGCTGACCAATATGTCACCTAGAAATACTATTTATTTCCCTACAAAGATTTTTTAAAAGACAGTAGTATATACCCAGAACATAAAGTTTAAAGTATGCATTTTTTTATTCACAAATTATATACTGGTTCAAAGCTATGCCAAGAGTTTTTATCAGAATGATAACACTAAAGTACTGCACCCATTTTCTAACTTTAATACACTGCATAGCCTCAAAAAGATACTAAATTTTCTACTAATTAGTCTACTATTATGTGATAAATAGTGTCACATTTGTTTCTTTTTTTTCTTCATTGTAAAAAAACATTAAAAAACAATATAATTTTATCATAAGGCATGTTTTTTTCTAGTTCTATGTGTCACTGTATAATACATAATATGGTGGAATTAACTTGTTATACATGATCTAAAGAAGGCAATTTTAGATAGTAAGATATGCAAATGCTTCATTAGATTTAATTCCTTTCACAAATATTGCTCTATGACATTCTAGAGTCTATTATTAGTAATCTAAAACAAAACTAACAAAACTGCATATTGATTTAGTCCTTTGGTCTGAGAATTTAGGGAGATACTATATAAATTATAACATGAAGTGATTAATATTATGGCCTGTGCTATAAATTTTTCATTTTGAAACTTACACATGCATTTTCATTAACTCCTGGCCATGAAAAAAAAAAAAAGATACCTTATGAGAAGACATTACTTTTCTTACTAATTGACATATGAAAAACTCCATATCTATCATGCATAAGGATGAATTATATTTTATGTTCACAAACTCTTATTAACGAAGTAGTTGGATGAAGATAGGTGAGGTGATTCATTTGGCTGAGAGATAACTCATTTCCCCAGTCTTTCCTAGAAACTTCCACTTCAGCCTACTTTTCCCCCCACATTCTAATCTCTAAACAGCTTCTCCTGACTCAAATTCAACATTTCAAGTCTAAAGTAATGAACTCCTAAATTACAGCTGACCCTTGAGTACTAACAATAAATATGGAAACCTCTCTCAAGAACAGATCCCTGAGAGTTATCTGAAGGCCAGAAGGGTAATAAAACACTGTAACGATATGCCAACACTCAGCTTGGACAACTGAACATTACTATGGACAACAAACGACTGCAGGTAGACAAACCAGTTGACATTCTATTGCTCAAACCCTAGACCTCAATGAAAACAGAAAATGTAATTGATATATTATAGCTAAAACTCTCACCTTACATTAAAACATGCCCACAATAAAGGAAAGTACACTTGCAAGCAAATTCAATGAAATGTATTAATTTATAAATGTTTATTAATGTATGTTTTCCTCAGAAGGAGGTACAAAAGAATTTGCTCTGAATGAACTGACAAGTATATATTTGCAAGTTCTTCCTTGGGGACAAGTAAAGCATACCAGAATTAAAAGTAATTCTCTTACTATAAGAATTTGCATGTATATATCTTATTTACTGTGAGGGAAAAAGCCTACATATTTTTGTATTTAAGAAAAAAAACTCAATGTCATCCTTGGTTATCAGTCACCCTTCAATAGAAGGCTAAATAAACGAAATGATCTTAGTTTTATAAATTTATGATTAGAGTCGCAGAGGGCTTTTTCCTCTTATAAAGTAACACTTAACTACATAAAATATGCTTAAGAAATTGTGCTACGTGAGTTAAATAGTAGCAAGTCTACTCAAATGAGTTGATGGAAAATGGATATATAAAATATGGTATGAAAATTATCATAGAATGTAACTACAAAAGGTACTATGGTGTTTCAGTGCAGTTGGAGGCAGAGCCCAGTTGCATATGAATATACTAAATAAATATCAATTAGAGCAAGATTTAAAATATGAGTTTAATTGCAATGATCATTACTCATTGGTGTATTGATGAAGGTTCAAAAATCTAAGTAATAGTAGTGGTTTATACAGGGAGAGTGCTTTAATTCATTTTATCAAATGAATTTCTATATTATTTAGCCTTTCTTTGCCTCAGTTGCTATCTCTGCAAAAATGGATAAAATGATAGAACTTACACATAGCAATGGTGTATTAAGGTAAAAACATTTGTAGGTTATTAGGGACAGCGTATAGAACTGTACACACTTTTATTTTTTTTTAAATTTGTGATTATTATTATTATTATGTTGTCATGTTTTAGCAGCATGACTTCTCCTGAGGCTTAAGCATAATTATGATTACTAGGTTTTTTTAATGAGGGAAAGAAGAAAATAAAGACTCTGAGTTTAAATGACTTGGCCAGTATGCATCTAGTCAGGTGCAGAACTGTCATTAGAACTCTAGATGTCCTGGCTCACATTCAAATGTTGTTTCCACTATGCCTCTGAGTAGTTATGCTCAAAACACCTTGACTTTGCATCACAACCACAAAAGTATCACCATGACTTTATATAGCTCTAGTTTCTGAACAGTATCTATCATGGGACACATAAAAACTAATGAAAAGCAGAGAGAAAAAATGAAAAGTACATGCAATGCATCCACTTTCACCTGAATAACCCATGTAAATGTTGAATACTCAAGATTTTCATGGGGAGTAAAATATTTAGCTTGAAATTCTGCTAGTTAGATTGTAGTTAAAAATTTATCATGGACATTAAAACAAATTACATAAGATCACAAGAGAACTATGCCAACGCAATGTAAAAAGACCAAAGCAACATTGAAAAAACATTTAAAATACCAAAAATAATAACACATGCTGTTAGTATTGATGATATGTCAAAATTAAAAATTAAAGGGGAAGTTCTTTACATAACGATTTAGATTTTTATGACTGATTTCAGAAAAAATTATTCTTTGAGTGCTATTTCCACTCGGTCAAAATATTGATGGACTGTAACATATTTTAAAAGTGTGTGAAGTGAAATGAATTATTGTCTTAAATAGCAATGAAACAATATGATAGATCCATCCTGAACTATGAAATATGAAATACACAATAAAGAAATTGGTGCATATACACAGAGGATGCAAATATATTTGGAACATTCAAAATATCCTGCATCATTTTAAAACTTTATCAGCACAGTAAAATTATATACATTTTAACTGATTGCTTAAACTCCATATTTAAAGATATTTGTTTTCTGTTGACCATGACTTAGTATAGATTCACATGTAATCTATATATATTTTTTGGCAAAGAAAATGCATATTATTTACAAGTTCACAAAGAATGTCAACTTGGATTATTTTGTTAGGCATGTATACAGCATTCACGGTTTACAGATCAATTTCAAATGAAAATATAGAAAAGTAGAATTATATATTAAATGCATCCTCAGACAAAATCCTGAATATGCTTATACTGTCAGAGGAGAAAAATGAATAATTAAATTCATAGGTAATTTGAAAGTAACTACTGTAAGTCAAA